>NC_056747.1:55723208-55880442 GCF_019279795.1 Protopterus annectens | reverse complement strand
TCCACAGTATATCAGACTGTATACCATCACTGTCTTTAGTTTTAAGTAGCAATCTGTCCACAGTATATCAGACTGTACACCATTTTACTGTCTTTGGTTTTAAGCAACAATTTGTCCACAGTATATTATACTGTATACCATTACTGTCTTTGGGTTTAAGAAAAAATCTGTCCACAGTATATCAGACTGTACAACTTTACTGCCTTTGGTTTTAAGCAGTATCTGTCCATAGTCTATCAGACTGTGCACCATTTTATTGCCTTTGGTTTTAAGTAGCAATCTGTCCACAGTATATCTGACTGTACACCATTTTACTGTCTTTGGTTTTAAGTAGCAATCTGTCCACAGTATATCAGACTGGACACATTACTGTCTTTGGTCTTAAGTAGCAATCTGTCCACAGTATATCAGACTGTTCAACATTACTGTCTTTGGTTTTAAGTAGCAATCTGTCCACAGTATGTCAGACTGTATGACATTACTGCCTTTGGTTTTAAGTAGGAATTTTTCCATAGTATTACAGACTGTACAGCCTTTTTGCTGCCTTTGGTTTTAAGTAGCAATCTGTCCACATTATATCAGACTGTATAGCATTATTGTCTTTTGCTTTAAGTAGCAATCTCTCCACAGTGTATCAGACTGTACACTATTTTACTCCCTTTGGTTTTATGTAGCAATTTGTCCACAGTATATCAGACTGTACACCATTTTACTGTCATTAGTTTTAAGTAGCAATCTGTGCACAGTATATCAGATTGTATACCATTACTGTCTTTGGTTTTAAGTAGCAATCTCTCCACAGTATATCAAACTGTACACCATTACTACCTTTTGTTTTAAGTAGCAATCTTTCCACAATATATCACACCAATACTGTGTTTGGTTTTAAGTAGCAGTCTGTCCAGAGTATATCAGACTGTATACAATTACTGCCTTTGGTTTTAAATAGCAATCTGCCCACAGTATATCAGACTGTACACCATTTTACTACCTTTGGTTTTAAGTAGCAATTTGTCTACAGCATATCAGACTGTATACCATTACTGCCTTTGGTTTTAAGTAGCAATCTATCCAAAGTATATCAGACCGTTCACCATTTTACTGCCTTTGCTTTTATGTAGCAATCTATCCACAGTATATCAGACTGTATATCATTAGTTACATTGATTTTAAGTAGCAATCTGTCCACAGTATATCAGACTGTACACCATTTTACTGTCTTTGCTTTTAAGTAGCAATCTGTCTACAGTATATCAGACTGTACACCATTTTATTGCATTTGGTTTTAAATAGAAATTTGTCAATAGTATAACAGACTGTAGACCATTAACTTGTTTGGTTTTAAGTAGCAGTCTGTCCACAGTATATCAGACTGTATACCATTACTGCCTTTGGCTTTAAGTAGGAATCTGTCCCCAGTATATCAGACTGTACACCATTACTGTCTTTGGTTTTAAGAAAAAAAATGTCCACAGTATATCAGACTGTTCAACCTTACTGCCTTTGGTTTTAATCAGTGTCTGTCCACAGTCTATCAGACTGTACACCATTTTACTGTCTTTGCTTTTAAGTAGCAATCTGTCCACAGTATATCAGACTGTACATCATTTTATTGCCTTTGGTTTTAAGTAGCAATCTGTCCACAGTATATCAGACTGTATAACATTACTGTCTTTGGTTTTAAGTAGCAATCTGTCCACAGTATATCAAACTATATACCATTACTTTTTTTGGTTTTAAGTAGCAATCTGTCCACAGTATTTCAGACTGTAAACCATTACTGTCTTTGGTTTTTAGTAGCAATCTGTCCATAGTATATCAGACTGTATACCAATATTGCCTTTAGTTTTACGCAGAATCTGTCCACAGTATATCAGACTGTGCTCCAGAAGAACAGAGACGAAGAAGACCGGCCTTGCTCGCGGTTGCTGAACGCCAGAAGATCGGAAGACCCGACTGCTGGAGCTCAACAAGGATTAATGATGCCCCGACCCGAAGGCGTGGCAAGTGTTCTGAGAATGACGGACGTTAAGTAAGACCGAGGTAGTGGATGTGTTAATGATGATGGAGGGATAGGGGGGTAATTAAGTGAGAGAGGGTTAAGTAGTGACATTAGGGTAAGAAGGAGGTAGGTAAGTGGTTATAGGGCGAGTAAGGGGGGAGAGGTGATTAGAGTTAAGTTGAGCCATAGGGGTTATTGAAGTTAGGGTTAGGAGGGGAGCCGGGCAGTGAGCGATAGTGTGATTAAGGTTTAGGGTGGCAGGTAGTGATTTTGGTGTGCTTGTTTGGTGTGCTTGTGTTGTGTGTGTGGTTGTGTGTTTTGTTTTGTTTATTTGGTTATGTGTTTCGTGGTTTGTGTACCAATTATTATTTCGTTGGGTTATGTGTGGTTTTTGTTTATGGACTGTGAATAATATGTGTATGTGGTGTCGTGGGTGTGTTCGATTGTGTTGTGGTTTTCGATTATGTCAGGTAGAACCCAGACTGTACATCATTTTATTGCCTTTGGCTTTAAGTAGCAATCTGTCCACAGTATATCAGACTGGACACCATTAATGTCTTTGGTTTTAAGTAGCAATCTGTCCACAGTATATCAATCAGACTGTACAACATTGCAGTCTTTGGATTTCAGTAGCAATCTGTCCACAGTATATTAGACTGTGCACAATTACTGTCTTTGGTTTTAAGTATCAATATGTCCACAGTATATTAGACTGTATAGCATTTTACTGCCTTTGGTTTTAAGGTGCAATGTGTCCACAGTATATCTGACAATATACCATTACTGCCTTTGGTTTTAAGTAGGAATCTGTCCATTGTATATCAGACTGTACAGCTTTTTACTACCTTTGGTTTAAGTAGCAATCTGTCCACATTATATCAGACTATATACCATTATTGTCTTTGGCTTTAGGTTGCAATCTATCCACAGTATATCAGACTGTACACTGTTTTACTGCCTTTGGTTTTATGTAGCAATTTGTCCACAGTATATCAGACTGTACACGGTTTTACTGTCTGGTTTAAAGTATCAATCTTTCCACAGTATATCATACTGTACACCAATACTGTGCTTGGTTTTAAGTAGGAATCTGTCCACAGTATGTCAGACTATATACCATTACTGCCTTTGGTTTTAAGTAGGAATCTGTCCAGAGTATATCAGACTGTATAACATTACTGTCTTTGGTTTTAAGTAGCAATCTGCCCAGAGTATATCAGACAGTACAGCATTACTGTCTTTGGTTTGAAGTAGCAATCTGTCCACAGTATATCAGACGGTATACCATTATTGTCTTTGGTTTTAAGTAGCAATCTGTCCAAAGTATATCAGACTGTATGCCATTACTGCCTTTGGTTTTAAGCAGAATCTGTCCACAGTATATCAGACTGTATGCCATTACTGCCTTTGGTTTTAAGTAGCAATCTGTCCACAATATATGTCTGTATACCATTTTACTGTTTTTGGTTTTAAGTAGCAGTCTAACCACAGTATATCAGACTCTATACCATTACTGCCTTTGGTTTTAAGTAATAATTTGTCCACAGTATATTAGACTGCATAACATTACTGCCTTTGGTTTTAATTAGCAATTTGTCCACAGTATATCAGACTGCATACCATTTTACTGTCTCTGGTTTTAAGTAGCAATCTGTTCACAGTATCTCAGACTTTACACCAATACTGCCTTTGGTTTTAAGCAGCAATCTCTCCACAGTATATCATACTGTATACCATTATGTCCTTTGATTTTACACAGAATCTATCCACAGTATACCAGACTGTACACCATGTCCTTCATTATAAGTAGCAATTTGTCCACAGTATATCAAATTGTACAACATTATCTCTCTAATAATTACACTCTCTAATAACGCTCCCATAACGCGCCTATGTGTATTTAGAGATTAACTTCTCTGCCTGAAGCTCTGTCCCATTCTGTTGTTGCACTGATATATCCCATGTGTTTCAACTCAGTAATTGAGTCATTTTAATCTGGCCATACACCCTAGCGCTCCATTGCCGCTAGTAAAAAGCGGAACCTTAAGGAGTGTCTTAAGGTGCCATCTGCAGCTTTCTTCTTAAGCTTCTTAATCCTATTTGTTTGGCCTTGGCCGTCCACCTCCGCTGCGCAGCCCTACTCTCCCTGCTGCTACATTCGGTAGTGCTGCCCCCAGGCTAGACTCCACGTGTTCTCCCCACTGGAGCTCTAGTGCTGTAATACTCCTGTCTCAATATCTACAGGTGTTTATTAATCGTGTACGACGCTTTTTGATCATTACTTAATGTATAGCTCCTCTTGCTGGCTTCTGCTTAGTATGTTATAATACTGTTTTAGATCTTAGATCTTATTCTGCTGATGTATTTTTGTAATGGCGTCTTGTGTACTAAGTCTATAGTCGCTGAATGAGTACGCTAAGATAAGGTCCTGCTCTCTTAGTATTGTATGCTGAAGTATACTGGTTTTTAAGCCTCACTGCTGTTTATTTAAATGGAATACTGCTAAATGTAATGTGCTTTGAGGAATTTTGTACTGGCATTTTAGTCCACTAAGTCTGTAGTCTCTAAGTGTGTACGCTAGAAATAGGGACTGCTCTCTGATACTTTGTAACCTAGTGAATGCTGGAATGTTCTGATTATTAGGCCACATTGCTGATGATTTAAAAGGGATTTTGCTAAATGTTATGTGCTTTCAATATCACTTAATAACCATTTCTCTCCCCTGTGCTTGTTTCTCTCTCCTCTCTCTACCTATAGCTTACTACACAGATTGTGCACCAGGGTTCCCATCCATAATTAACCTAAGAGGCCCTGTGGACATCTCAATATCTCCAGTATCCTGAATAGGACTCTACATCCTTAAAAGCAAGGACTGTCCTCCCTGATATTTGTTGAAAGTATGTCCTATTACTGTATTAATTAAATACTACTCACCGGGACATTTGTTTTACCCTACCCAGGTAAACCAGCAGCCCCCCCCCCTATTTTTAGTTTTGGCCTTTTTCCCCTCTCGGTCACACCTCTGTGCTGCCTTTACCCTGACCTCCCTGTTTCCTGCTCTTCATACTTAGTTTACCTCCAGTTTCACTTGTCTGTTTTATTTCTTTCTTTTACCTGGCCACTAGGTGGCGCTCTTGTCATTGCATTCTCCTACTTTCACTATCTTTAGTAATTCCTACTGCTCTTCTTAATGTTCTAACCTGATTTTTATCTTGTTTTCTTTCTTTCTTTCTTAAACACATCTTTTTTACCCTATACAGCATTTTATTGCTAACCCCACACAAGTCTTCCCTACCTTTCTAACCCACCTTTACTTTTCCACCTGTTCTCTACCTCCTGACTGATTGTTTTCTGCTACTGGTCGTCTTCTTGTTCCCCGCTCCGTGCCACGCTCACTCTCCGCTCCCCTCCCTACCCCCAATTCCCACCCACCCCCAGGGGTCCTACCTTTATACTTCCCTAGACACACCCCCTAGTACCCACCAACCTATAACATCTCTCCAATACATCCTCCATTTTATTCCTCACTTCCTTAACCACACCCTCTCTTGAAACCTTCCCACCTATTTCCCTACTAACCTATTACCTCTAACCTCCTACTCTATATAACTATGCCCTCAACCCTAAAAACTCTCTCTCCTCTTCTTCTCCTAAACATTCTACTTTACTACTACACCCTTACCTCCTATGAAAATCTCATGCTACTTCAAACTCCATCTTCAACCAAACATACTACAACTACACATCCCCTACCCAAACTATCACACATTAACATACTAGCAACCAGTCCCTATCTCCCCCCTCTCTACCATAAAGCCCACCACTACCAACTCACTACCTCCAAGAGACTCATTCTAATACCATTCAAATATACAAAACCCCTACAACTACCCCAAACTCCTTTACTTATATATGGAGATATCCACCCCAACCCTGGCCCCAATACCCCCCAAAAGCTAAGCCCTCTAAAATAAGGTACCACCTACTCTAACCCACACTTTTCCTCAGACTCCCTCTCAATTGCTCATCTTAATATCCGTAGCATTAACAACAAAATCACTCAACTCCATGCCTTAATTGATTTCTATGCCTTTGATATCCTATGTCTCACAGAAACCTGGCTTAAACCTAGTACAAAAGACAATGAATTCACCCCCCAGGATATAGTACCTTAAGACTAGACCGCCCTAATAAAAAAGGTGGAGGAGTGGCCCTCCTGTTTAAATCCCAACTTCAGCTAACTTTAATTAACTCCTTCCCCACACCAGGAAATGCTGAAATGCTATCCACCAAACTCCAAATTAACACAACCAAATCTATAAACATAATATGTTCCTACATCCCCCCAGGCAAGAACATCCACACCTAGAAAATATCCTTTGCTGGATTTCTAGCACCTTCCCCAGGAAACCATAATCCTAGGTGATTTTAATATCGACTGGAACTCCTGCATATCCCCAAACCCACCACACACCTTAACCTCTTTAACTTTCACCAAACCATTAACTCCCCTACTAGAATAAATAAATCCACCCACAAACAAACAATCCTAGACTGGATACTAACCAACAACAATCCCTCTCCTACAAAACAGGTATACTCCTGACAATATTAGTGACCACCTCCTTACCTTTATCGCTAAACAAAATGCAACATCCCTAAACAACCTACTTATCGAACTAAATATAATAAAACAGCATTTAATCTCACATCCTTTCAAACTGAACTCAAAGAATATAACTGGTCTACCCTAAAATACCTCCCAATAGATGAAGCAGTATCGCATTTCAACAATACCTTCTTACAAATTCTAAACCAACATGCACCATCCCGATTAGTTAAAATCAGATCCAAAGCAGCTCCTTGGCTCTATGCTATTACTAAACAAACTATGAGAGCGAGAAATAAATCATGGTCAAAATGGAGATCCACTAAAAACCCCACTGACCATCAAACCTTCAAACATCTAAGAAACAAAACAAAGAAACTTGTCATCCTAGATAAAAAAAACTATAACTTTCAACACCAACAAAACCATAACCAAAACCGAAAAATTCTGGTCAGGAATTAATAAACTTCTCCACCCAGGCAATACCAAAACACCTACCCCAGCTAGCTTAGCACAAAACAACCTAGCATCATAGCCAACACCTTTAACAATTTCTTCTCTCAAACTGTTAACTCACTTGCAAGCACTATGACTCCACTCTCCTCCAAACTACCCCCATCCCCAGCAATACCTATACACTAAAACTTGAAACCGTCTCAACTACCTATATACAGAAACTACTGTCTAAACTAAAACCCTGTACACCCTCGGCTGACAAACTTCCAGCTGAATACCTTCAATTAGCTGCAAAAGAAATAGCATACCCAGTATCCATCTTAATAAACAGAACCATAACAGAATCCAAAATTCCATCCTGCTGGAAAATCTCCCACATTATTCCACTCCACAAAGGTGGAAACTCTAATGAACTATCCAATTTTAGACCTATTGCCCTTCTATCGCCTCTATCAAAAATAATGGAACGCTGTATTCACCATCAACTCCTAAACTATCTCTTAAATAACAACCTGCTTGTAGACTCTCAACATGGCTTCAGACCCTACCACAGCACTACTACTGCCCTTCTTTCCTTCTCTGATACCATAAATAAAAATCGTAATAAAACCTATTCTCTTCCCAAGACTGTTTCTAGACCTCTCAAAAGCATTTGATATGGTCAACCATCAACTTCTCCTTGATACCTTAAAATCTCTATCACTGGACTCTCTAGCCTTACAGTGGTTCAATTCCTATTTAACTAATAGGAAACAAGCTGTACTGTGGGACAGCCATCTATCCACTCTACTCCCTGTCACTATTGGTGTCCCACAAGGATCTATCCTAGGCCCCTACTTTTCTCCATCTTCATCAACAATCTGCCCAATTCCTACCAACATCCACATGCATACAATATGCAGATGATTCCACTCTCATCTGCTCCGCCCCTACCCCAGCAGAACTCCACTCCACTACCCAAGCAGTCTTTACTGCAGCAGAAAATTGGTTTCAACATATCTGTCTCCTCCTGAATCCCAAAACCAAACTATTACTATTTACCCCTACCTCTAAATCCACCCCTATCTCTTTCTCTATAACATCCTGTAATGGCACTATCATCAAACCTGACAACTGCACTAAACTCCTAGGCGTCACCATAGATAACCAGCTTAACCCGACTGTCATATTGATTTAACTATCAAAACTGTTAATAAAAGATTGGTGCCCTATACAGACTAAAGCCCTATCTCACTGCTTCTTCCGAGTAGCCCTAGCCCAAACTCACCTTATCTCTACACTAACCTACGCCTCCCCTCCTTTGTTAACTTATCTAAGGGTAATCTTCAGAAACTGAATACTGCCTACCACAGTATAGCCAGATTTGCCACTGGCTCACCTTTCCAAACTCACCACTGTCTTAACTTAAAGAAACTCAACTGGCTTGAACTCCCAAACCTTATACTCCTACAACAACTAATCATCACCTTCAAAATTCTTCATTACCCTTCCAACATTCCAATACTAAATAATGTCATCACACCTTATAAGAATCTCAAGACACTCAGATCAGCCAACAAGCTATTAGTTACTACCTTGAAATCTCATAATAAATCAGGTGATTCCCTATTTGCAAACACTATCGGTTCATACTGGAATAAACTTCCCACTGAACTGACCTCCCTAACATCATGTCACCTTTTCAAAAAACAGATAAAAAACCACCTACTAATCCACTGGCTTTGCCCCTGCTCTAATCCTGACTGAGCATACTACTGGTCATTACTCTGAACAGTCTGCTACTTTCATTCTTTACTCTCCCATTCTTACCTAGACTAACATTTTTAGCCCCCTTCTCTGGTCCTTCACCCTTTTCCCTTATCTCATTGCCTATATACCTCACTCTCCTTTTTAACTTTACTTTCTTAACATTTAACTTGATAAAATACCATTACCCTATCTAAACATACTCTACCCACACTTTTCTTTTTTCCTCCTATCCCTTTTTTCCCTTAACTTTACTACCAATATACCTCCTTACCTTCTAACTTGCTTTTTTTTTTTTTAACACTTCTAACTACTAGCTTTCTTTCACTCTGTTAATTACCAATTCTGTCCTCTACCTTCTGACCAATGATTAATTTTATGTACCTACACTTCAGATATCCTTAACTCAACTGTATATTTTGGTGCCTGAGCTTATCTCCTCAGCCACATGATGTGAACTTTGATTATAATCTTACTGTAACCTAGTTAAGTTAGTCAAGACAAACTGTATTTTGTCCTTGTACATTTTTGTTTTGTTTTGTTTTTGTTCTTTTGTTAAAAAAGATTGATCTATTTAGTAAAGTATTCCTCATGTATTGTCTTAGTCTAATAGTGGAGCTTTTCTCCTCGGGCCTCTGCTGAAAATGGACATGTATCCAGCCAGACTAGCCCGGTTAACAAATGTAAAATAAATAAATAAATAAATAAACATTACTGTCTTTGGTTTTAAGTAGCAATCTGTCCACAGTATATCAGACTCTATACCATTACTGCCTTTGGTTTTAAGTAGAATCTATCCCCTATATATCAGACTGTATACCATTACTGCCTGTGGTTTTAAGCAGTAATCTATCCACAGTATATCAGACTGTACAAAATTTTACTGCCTTTGGTTTTAAGTAACATTCTGTCCACAATTTATCAGACTGTATACTATTTTACTGTCTTTGATTTTATGAAGCAATGTGTCCACAGAATATCAGACTGTATACCATTGCTGTCTTTGGATTTAAGTAGCAATCTCCCCACATTATATCAGACTGAACCATTTTACTGTCTTTGGCTTTAAGTAGCAATATGTCCACAGTATATCAGACTGTATACCATTACTGCCTTTGGTTTTAATTAGCAATCTGTCCACAGTATATACGACTGTATACCATTTTACTATCTTTGTTTTTAAGTAGCAAACTGTCCATAGTATATCAGAATGTACACCATTTTACTGTCTTTGGTTTTAAGTCCAATTTGTCCATAGTATATCAGACTGTACACTATGTTACTGCATTTGGTTTTAAGTTGCAATCTGTCCATAGTATATCAGACTGTATACCATTACTGCCTTTGATTTTAAGTAAGAATCTGTAGAAAGAATATCAGACTGTATACCATTTTACTGCCTTGGGTTTTTAGTAGCAATCTATCCACAGTATATCAGACTGTATACCATTACTGGCTTTGATTTTAAGTAGAATCTGTCCACAGTATATCAGACTGTATAAAATTACTAAAAAATAAATCACACAAACAGCTGGTAGTCTATCCATGGATTAAAGTTAATCAGGCTTAGTTCTTCAGTGAATGATACACGTTCTATTTTCACGGAAAATTAATACAGAAACAAGTCTATTCAGACCAATAATCTTCATATTACGTACCAAAAAGAAGTCTCTTCAGACCTTCACAAAAATATATATCTTAGACTTTGCAGCCACAGGTAATTTCACCACAATAGTAAAAAATCCACAAATAAAAAATGAAGCGTGTATACAGCACGTAATAGTTTAATCCATGGACAGGTAAGCGCTTTCGCAAACAGCTTTTTCAAACCACAAACTACATAGTAGGACATGTTCAGCTATATATACTTAACAATAATTAATTAATTGAATCAATTTAAAAACAATTAAAATCTTTATCAATCTAAAAGTGATATACTTCTTTACAAAGAAGTTTTCAAACTAAATAATAATGTATGAACATGACAGTGGAAATAAAATATACTAATGCAATCAACTTCAAATATCAGAGCAAACACTGAAGTTATTTTGACTTAAACTGTTGTAAAACACAGTCTTATACAATATAAAAAATCTTTTTTATTATTGTAAATATAATTAACTTGTTATAAAAACTTATGATTTATGTTCCTTGTAACTTATATAATTAAATGACAGTATAAAAATTTTTTATCAGAGTTAAATTCTGTGTCTCCTGTTTTTTAGTATTGGCTTTAGTGTTAAAAAACAGTAAGTAGGAATCTGTCCACAGTATATCAGACTGTATAGCCTTTTACTGCCTTTGGTTTAAGTAGCAATCTGTCCACATTATAAAAGACTGTATACCATTACTGTCTTTGGCTTTAGGTAGCAATCTCTCCACAGCATATCAGACTGTAAACTATTTTACTGCCTTTGGTTTTATGTAGCATTTTGTCCACAGTATATCATACTGTACACCAATATTGTGTTTGGTTTTAAGTAGGAATCTGTCCACAGTATATCAGACTATATACCATTACTGCCTTAGGTTTTAAGTAGGAATCTGCCCAGAGTATATCAGACTGTATAACATTACTGTCTTTGGTTTTAAGTAGCAATCTGGACACAGTGTATCAGACTGTACACCATTACTGCCTTTGGTTTCAGTAGCAGTCTATCCACAGTATATCAGACTGTATAACATTACTGTCTTTGTTTTAAGTAGCAATCTGTCTACAGTATATCAGAGTGTATACCATTACTGTCTTTGGTTTTAAGTAGCAATCTGTCCAAAGTATATCAGACACTATACCATTACTGCCTTTGGTTTTAAGTAGAATCTATCCACAGTATATCAGACTGTATGACATTACTGCCTTTGGTTTTAAGTAGCAATCTGTCCACAATATATGTCTGTATACCATTTTACTGTTTTTGGTTTAAGTAGCAGTCTGACCACAGTATATCAGACTCTATACCATTATTGCCTTTGGTTTTAAGTAGTAATTTGTCCACAGTACATTAGACTGTATAACATTACTGCCTTTGGTTTTAATTAGCAATTTGTACACAGTATATCAGACTGCATACCATTTTACTGCCTCTGGTTTTAAGTAGCAATCTGTTCACAGTATCTCAGACTATACACCATTACTGCCTTTGGTATTAAGTAGCAATCTGTCCACAGTATATCAGACTGTATACCATTACTGTCTTTGGTTTTAAGCAGCAATCTCTCCACAGTATATCATACTGTATACCATTATGTCCTTTGGTTTTATGCAGAATCTATCCACAGTATACCAGACTGTACACCATGTCCTTCGTTTTAAGTAGCAATTTGTCCACAGTATATTAAATTGTACAATATTACTGTCTTTGGTTTTAAGTAGCAATCTGTCCACAGTATATCAGACTCTTTACCATTACTGCCTGTGGTTTTAAATAGCAATCTGTCCACAGTATATCAGACTGTATACTATTTTACTGTCTTTGATTTTAAGTAGCAAACTGTCCATAGTATATCAGAATGTACACCACTTTACTGTCTTTGGTTTTAAGTCCAATTTGTCCATAGTATATCAGACTGTATACCATTACTGCCTTTGATTTTAAGTAAGAATCTGTAGAAAGTATATCAGACTGTATACCATTTTACTGCCTTTGGTTATTTGTAGCAATCTGGCCACAGTATATCAGACTGTATACAATTACTGCCTTTGGCTTTAAGTAACAATCTGTCCCCAGTATTTCAGACTGTACATCATTACTGCCTTTGGTTGTAAGTAACAATCTGTCCACAGTATATCAGACTGTATACCATTACTATCTTTGATTTTAAGAAAAAAATCTGTCCACAGTATATCAGACTTTACATCCTTACTGCCTTTGGATTTTAGCAGAATCTGTCCACAGTCTATTAGACAGTACACCATTTTACTGTCTTTGGTTTTAAGTAGCAATCTGTCCACAGTATATCACACTGTATACCATTACTGTCTTTTGTTTTAAGTAGCAATCTGTCCACAGTATATCAGACACTACACCATTACTGTCTTTGGTATTAAGTAGCAAACTGTCCACACTATATCAGATTGTATACCATTACTGTCTTTGGTTTTAAGTAGCAGACTGTCCATAGTATATCAGACTGTATACCAATACTGCCTTTAGTTTTACACAGACTCAGTCCACAGTATATCAGACTGCACATCATTTTATTGCCTTTGGTGTGAAGTAGCAGTCTGTCCACAGTATATCTGACTGTACACCATTTTACTGTCTTTGGTTTTAAGTAGCAATCTGTTCACAGTATATCAGACTGTTCTACATTACTGTCTTTGGTTTTAAGTAGCAATCTGTCCACAGTATATCAGACTGTATACAATTACTGTCTTTGGTTTTAAATATCAGTCTGCCCACACTATATGACTGTACAGCATTTTACTGCCTTTGGTTTTAAGTAGCAATCTGTCCACATTATATCAGACTGTATACCATTACTGTCTTTGGCTTTGAGTAGCAATCTCTCCACAGTATATCAGACTGTACACTATTTTACTGCCTTTGGTTTTAAGTAGCAATTTGTCCACAGTATATTAGACTTACACAATTTTTACTGTCTGGTTTTAAGTAGCAATCTTTCCACAGTATATCATATTGTACACCAATACTGTGTTTGGCTTTAAGTAGCAATCTATCCAGAGTATATCATACTGTATAACATTACTGTCTTTGGTTTTAAGTAGCAATCTGTCCACAGTATATCAGACTGTACACCATTACTGCCTTTGGTTTTAAGTAGAATCTATCCACTGTATATCACACTGTATGCCATTACTGCCTTTGGTTTTAAGTAGCAATCTTTCCACAGTATATTAGACCATACACCATTTTATTGTCTTTGGTTTTAAGTAGCAATCTGTCCATAGTATATCCCATTACTGCCTTTGGTTTTAAGTAGCAATCTTTCCACAGTATATTAGACCATACACCATTTTACTGTCTTTGCTTTGAAGTAGCAATCTGTCTACAGTATATCAGACAGTACACCATTTTACTGCCTTTGGTTTTAAATAGCAATCTGTCAGTAGTATATCAGACTGTATACCATTATATATGTATAATGTATAAATGTATACCATACCACAGTGTATCAGACTGTACACTATTTTACTCCCTTTGGTTTTATGTAGCAATTTGTCCACAGTATATCAGACTGTACACCATTTTACTGTCATTAGTTTTAAGTAGCAATCTGTGCACAGTATATCAGATTGTATACCATTACTGTCTTTGGTTTTAAGTAGCAATCTCTCCACAGTATATCAAACTGTACACCATTACTACCTTTTGTTTTAAGTAGCAATCTTTCCACAATATATCACACCAATACTGTGTTTGGTTTTACGTAGCAGTCTGTCCAGAGTATATCAGACTGTATACAATTACTGCCTTTGGTCTTAAATAGCAATCTGTCCACAGTATATCAGACTGTACACCATTTTACTGCCTTTGGGTTAAGTCGCAATTTGTCTACAGTATATCAGACTGTATACCATTACTGCCTTTGGTTTTAAGTAGCAATCTATCCACAGTATATCAGACCATTCACCATTTTACTGCCTTTGGTTTTAAGTAGCAATCTATCCACAGTATATCAGACTGTATACCATTACTTACATTGATTTTAAGTAGCAATCTGTCCACAGTATATCAGACTGTACACCATTTTACTGTCTTTGCTTTTAAGTAGCAATCTGTCTACAGTATATCAGACTGTACACCATTTTACTGCATTTGGTTTTAAATAGAAATTTGTCAATAGTATAACAGACTGTAGACCATTAACTTGTTTGGTTTTAAGTAGCAGTCTGTCCACAGTATATCAGACTGTATACCATTACTGCCTTTGGCTTTAAGTAGGAATCTGTCCCCAGTATATCAGACTGTACACCATTACTGTCTTTGGTTTTAAGAAAAAAATTGTCCACAGTATAAAAGACTGTTCAACCTTACTGCCTTTGGTTTTAATCAGTATCTGTCCACAGTCTATCAGACTGTACACCATTTTACTGTCTTTGCTTTTAAGTAGCAATCTGTCCACAGTATATCAGACTGTACATCATTTTATTGCCTTTGGTTTTAAGTAGCAATCTGTCCACAGTATATCAGACTGTATAACATTACTGTCTTTGGTTTTAAGTAGCAATCTGTCCACAGTATATCAAACTATATACCATTACTTTTTTTGGTTTTAAGTAGCAATCTGTCCACAGTATATCTGACTGTACACCATTTTACTGTCTTTTGTTTTAAATAGCAATCTGTCCACAGTATATCAGACTGGACACCGTTACTGTCTTTCGTTTTAGGTAGCAATCTGTCCACAGTATATTAGACTGTACAGCATTTTACTGCATTTGGTTTTAAGTAGCAATCTGTCCACAGTATATCATACTGTATAACTTTTACTGCCTTTTGGTTTAGGCAGAATATATCCACAGTATATAAGAATGTATAGCATTATTGTCTTTGATTTTAAGCAGCAATCTGCCCACAGTATAACAGACTGTACACCATTACTGCCTTTGGCTTTAACTAGAATCTGTCCTCAGTATATCAGACTGTACACCACTTTGCTGTCTTTGGTTTTAAGTAGCAGTCTGTCCACAATATATCAGACTGTATACCATTACTTCTTTAGTTTAAAGAAGAATCTGTCCACAGTATATCAGACTCTATACCATTACTGCCTTTGGTTTTAAGTATCAATCTGGGCACAGTATGTAAGACTGTATACCATTTTACTGTCTTTGGTTTTAAGAAGCAAACTGTCCATAGCATATCAGAATGTACACCATTTTACTGTCTTTCATTTTAAGTAGAAATCTTTTCACAGTATATCATACTGTACACTAATACTGTGTTTGGATTTAAGTAGCAATCTGCCCATAGCATACCAGACTGTATAACATTACTGTCTTTGGCTTTAAGTAGAAAGCTCTCCACAGTATATCAGACTGTACAGTATTTTACTGTCTTTGGTTTTATGTAGAATTTGTCCACACTACATCAGACTGTACACCACTTTACTGTCATTAGTTTTAAGTAGCAATCTGTGCAAAGTATATCAGGTTGTATACCATTGCTATCTTTGGTTTTAAGTAGCAGTCTGTCCACAGTATATTAAACTGTACACCATTACTGCCTTTTGTTTTAAGTAGCAATCTTTTCACAGTATATCATACTGTACACTAATACTGTGTTTGGATTTAAGTAGGAATCTGTCCAGAGTATACCAGACTGTATAACATTACTGTCTTTGGTTTTAAGTAGCAATCTGTCCACAATCTATCAGACTGTACACCATTTTACTGCCTTTGGTTTTAAATACCAATCTGTCAATAGTATAACAGACTGTATACCATTAACGTGTTTGGTTTTAAGTAGTAATCTGTCCACAGAATATCAGACTGTACACCTTTACTGCCTTTGATTTTAAATAGCATTCTGGCCACAGTTCCTCAGACACTACACCATGTCTTTGGTGTTAAGTAGCAATCTGTACACAGTATAGACTGTATACCATTACTGTCTTTGGTTTTAAGTAGCAATCTGTCCACAGTATATCAGCTGTCTTTAGTTTTAAGTAGCAATCTGTCAACAGTATATCAGACTGTATAACTTTTTACTGTCTTTTGGTTTAGGTAGAATCTGTCCACAGTATATTAGAATGTAGAGCATTAATGTGTTTGGCTTTAACTAGAAACTGTCCTCAGTATATAAGACTGTACACCATTTATGCCTTGAGTATTAAGAAGAATCTGTCCACAGTATATCAGACTGTATACCATTGTACTGTTTTGGTCTTAAGTAGCAATCGGTCCACAGTATATTAGACTGTACCCCATTACTGTCCTGGGTTTTAAGTAGCAATCTGTCCACAGTATATCAGACTGTACACCATTACTGCCTTTGGTTTAAGTAGCAGTCTGTCCACATTATATCAGACTGTATACCATTTTACTGTTTTTGGCTTTAAGTAGAAATCTGTCCACAGTATATCAGACTGTATACCATTACTGCCTTTAGTTTTAAGTAAGAATCTGTACAAAGTATAACAGAATGTATACCATTTTACTGCCTTTGGTTTTAAGTAGCAATCTGTCCACAGACTATCACACTGTATGCCATTACTGTCTTTGGTTTTAAGTAGCAATTTGCCCACAGTATATCAGACTGTACACCATTTTACTGCCTTTGGTTTTAAGTAGCAATCTGTCCACAGTATATCAGACTGTATACCATTTTACTGTCTTTGGTTTTAAGCAACAATTTGTCCACAGTATATTATACTGTATACCATTGCTGTCTTTGGGTTTAAGAAAAAATCTGTCCACAGTATATCAGACTGTACAACTTTACTGCCTTTGGTTTTAAGCAGTATCTGTCCATAGTCTATCAGACAGTGCACCATTTTATTGCCTTTGGTTTTAAGTAGCAATCTGTCCACAGTATATCTGACTGTACACCATTTTACTGTCTTTAGTTTTAAGTAGCAATCTGTCCACAGTATATCAGACTGTACACCATTTTACTGTCTTTGGTTTTAAGCAACAATTTGTCCACAGTATATTATACTGTATACCATTGCTGTCTTTGGGTTTAAGAAAAAATCTGTCCACAGTATATCAGACTGTACAACTTTACTGCCTTTGGTTTTAAGCAGTATCTGTCCATAGTCTATCAGACTATGCACCATTTTATTGCCTTTGGTTTTAAGTAGCAATCTGTCCACAGTATATCTGACTGTACACCATTTTACTGTCTTTGGTTTTAAGTAGCAATCTGTCCACAGTATATCAGACTGGACACATTACTGTCTTTGGTTTTAAGTAGCAATCTGTCCACAGTATATCAGACTGTTCAACATTAATGTCTTTGGTTTTAAGTAGCAATCTGTCCACAGTATATCAGACTGTATGACATTACTGCCTTTGGTTTTAAGTAGGAATTTTTCCATAGTATATCAGACTGTACATCCTTTTTGCTGCCTTTGATTTTAAGTAGCAATCTGTCCACATTATATCAGACTGTATAGCATTATTGTCTTTTGCTTTAAGTAGCAATCTCTCCACAGTGTATCAGACTGTACACTATTTTACTCCCTTTGGTTTAATGTAGCAATTTGTCCACAGTATATCAGACTGTACACCATTTTACTGTCATTAGTTTTAAGTAGCAATCTGTGCACAGTATATCAGATTGTATACCATTACTGTCTTTGGTTTTAAGTAGCAATCTCTCCACAGTATATCAAACTGTACACCATTGCTACCTTTTGTTTTAAGTAGCAATCTTTCCACAATATATCACACCAATACTGTGTTTGGTTTTAAGTAGCAGTCTGTCCAGAGTATATCAGACTGTATACAATTACTGCCTTTGGTTTTAAATAGCAATCTGTCCACAGTATATCAGACTGTACACCATTTTACTACCTTTGGTTTTAAGTAGCAATTTGTCTACAGCATATCAGACTGTATACCATTACTGCCTTTGGTTTTAAGTAGCAATCTATCCAAAGTATATCAGACCGTTCACCATTTTACTGCCTTTGGTTTTATGTAGCAATCTATCCACAGTATATCAGACTGTATATCATTAGTTACATTGATTTTAAGTAGCAATCTGTCCACAGTATATCAGACTGTACACCATTTTACTGTCTTTGCTTTTAAGTAGCAATCTGTCTACAGTATATCAGACTGTACACCATTTTACTGCATTTGGTTTTAAATAGAAATTTGTCAATAGTATAACAGACTGTAGACCATTAACTTGTTTGGTTTTAAGTAGCAGTCTGTCCACAGTATATCAGACTGTATACCATTACTGCCTTTGGCTTTAAGTAGGAATCTGTCCCCAGTATATCAGACTGTACACCATTACTGTCTTTGGTTTTAAGAAAAAAATTGTCCACAGTATATCAGACTGTTCAACCTTACTGCCTTTGGTTTTAATCAGTATCTGTCCACAGTCTATCAGACTGTACACCATTTTACTGTCTTTGCTTTTAAGTAGCAATCTGTCCACAGTATATCAGACTGTACATTTTATTGCCTTTGGTTTTAAGTAGCAATCTGTCCACAGTATATCAGACTGTATAACATTACTGTCTTTGGTTTTAAGTAGCAATCTGTCCACAGTATATCAAACTATATACCATTACCTTTTTTGGTTTTAAGTAGCAATCTGTCCCCAGTATATCAGACTGTACATCCTTACTGCCTTTTTTTTAAGTAACAATCTGTCCACAGTATATCAGACTTAATACCATTATTGTCTTTTGTTTAAAGTAGCAATCTGTCCACAGTATTTCAGACTGTAAACCATTACTGTCTTTGGTTTTAAGTAGCAATCTGTCCATAGTATATCAGACTGTATACCAATATTGCCTTTAGTTTTACGCAGAATCTGTCCACAGTATATCAGACTGTACATCATTTTATTGCCTTTGGCTTTAAGTAGCAATCTGTCCACAGTATATCAGACTGGACACCATTAATGTCTTTGGTTTTAAGTAGCAATCTGTCCACAGTATATCAATCAGACTGTACAACATTACAGTCTTTGGATTTAAGTAGCAATCTGTCCACAGTATATCAGACTGGACACCATTAATGTCTTTGGATTTAAGTAGCAATCTGTCCACAGTATATTAGACTGTGCACAATTACTGTCTTTGGTTTTAAGTATCAATATGTCCACAGTATATTAGACTGTACAGCATTTTACTGCCTTTGGTTTTAAGGTGCAATGTATCCACAGTATATCTGACAATATACCATTACTGCCTTTGGTTTTAAGTAGGAATCTGTCCATAGTATATCAGACTGTACAGCTTTTTACTACCTTTGGTTTAAGTAGCAATCTCTCCACATTATATCAGACTATATACCATTATTGTCTTTGGCTTTAGGTTGCAATCTATCCACAGTATATCAGACTGTACACTATTTTACTGCCTTTGGTTTTATGTAGCAATTTGTCCACAGTATATCAGACTGTACACGGTTTTACTGTCTGGTTTAAAGTATCAATCTCTCCACAGTATTTCAGACTGTACACCATTATTGCCTTTTGTTTTAAGTAGCAATCTTTCCACAGTATATCATACTGTACACCAATACTGTGCTTGGTTTTAAGTAGGAATCTGTCCACAGTATATCAGACTATATACCATTACTGCCTTTGGTTTTAAGTAGGAATCTGTCCAGAGTATATCAGACTGTATAACATTACTGTCTTTGGTTTTAAGTAGCAATCTGCCCAGAGTATATCAGACAGTACAGCATTACTGTCTTTGGTTTGAAGTAGCAATCTGTCCACAGTATATCAGACGGTATACCATTATTGTCTTTGGTTTTACGTAGAATCTATCCACAGTATATCAGACTGTATGACATTACTGCCTTTGGTTTTAAGTAGCAATCTGTCCACAATATATGTCTGTATACCATTTTACTGTTTTTGGTTTAAGTAGCAGTCTAACCACAGTATATCAGACTCTATACCATTATTGCCTTTGGTTTTAAGTAGTAATTTGTCCACATTACATTAGACTGTATAACATTACTGCCTTTGGTTTTAATTAGCAATTTGTCCACAGTATATCAGACTCTTTACCATTACTGCCTGCGGTTTTAAATAGCAATCTGTCCACAGTATATCAGACTGCATACCATTTTACTGCCTCTGGTTTTAAGTAGCAATCTGTCCACAGTATATCAATCAGACTGTACAACATTACAGTCTTTGGATTTAAGTAGCAATCTGTCCACAGTATATTAGACTGTGCACAATTACTGTCTTTGGTTTTAAGTATCAATATGTCCACAGTATATTAGACTGTACAGCATTTTACTGCCTTTGGTTTTAAGGTGCAATGTATCCACAGTATATCTGACTATATACCATTACTGTCTTTGGTTTTAAGCAGCAATCTCTCCACAGTATATCATACTGTATACCATTATGTCCTTTGGTTTTATGCAGAATCTATCCACAGTATACCAGACTGTACACCGTGTCCTTCGTTATAAGTAGCAATTTGTCCACAGTATATTAAATTGTACAATATTACTGTCTTTGGTTTCAAGTAGCAATCTGTCCACAGTATATCAGACTCTTTACCATTACTGCCTGCGGTTTTAAATAGCAATCTGTCCACAGTATATCAGACTGTATACTATTTTACTGTCTTTGATTTTAAGTAGCAAACTGTCCATAGTATATCAGAATGTACACCATTTTACTGTCTTTGGTTTTAAGTCCAATTTGTCCATAGTATATCAGACTGTATACCATTACTGCCTTTGATTTTAAGTAAGAATCTGTAGAAAGTATATCAGACTGTATACCATTTTACTGCCTTTGGTTATTTGTAGCAATCTGGCCACAGTATATCAGACTGTATACAATTACTGCCTTTGGCTTTAAGTAACAATCTGTCCCCAGTATTTCAGACTGTACATCATTACTGCCTTTGGTTGTAAGTAACAATCTGTCCACAGTATATCAGACTGTATACCATTACTATCTTTGGTTTTAAGAAAAAAATCTGTCCACAGTATATCAGACTTTACATCCTTACTGCCTTTGGATTTTAGCAGAATCTGTCCACAGTCTATTAGACAGTACACCATTTTACTGTCTTTGGTTTTAAGTAGCAATCTGTCCACAGTATATCACACTGTATACCATTATTGCCTTTTGTTTTAAGTAGCAATCTGTCCACAGTATATCAGACACTACACCATTAATGTCTTTGGTATTAAGTAGCAATCTGTCCACAGTATATCACACTGTATACCATTACTGCCTTTTGTTTTAAGTAGCAATCTGTCCACAGTATATCAGACACTACACCATTAATGTCTTTGGTATTAAGTAGCAAACTGTCCACACTATATCAGATTGTATACCATTACTGTCTTTGGTTTTAAGTAGCAGACTGTCCATAGTATATCAGACTGTATACCAATACTGCCTTTAGTTTTACGCAGAATCAGTCCACAGTATATCAGACTGCACATCATTTTATTGCCTTTGGTGTGAAGTAGCAGTCTGTCCACAGTATATCTGACTGTACACCATTTTACTGTCTTTGGTTTTAAGTAGCAATCTGTCCACAGTATATCAGACTGTTCTACATTACTGTCTTTGGTTTTAAGTAGCAATCTGTCCACAGTATATCAGACTGTATACAATTACTGTCTTTGGTTTTAAATATCAGTCTGCCCACACTATATGACTGTACAGCATTTTACTGCCTTTGGTTTTAAGTAGCAATCTGTCCACATTATATCAGACTGTATACCATTACTGTCTTTGGCTTTGAGTAGCAATCTCTCCACAGTATATCAGACTGTACACTATTTTACTGCCTTTGGTTTTAAGTAGCAATTTGTCCACAGTATATCAGACTGTACACAGTTTTTACTGTCTGGTTTTAAGTAGCAATCTTTCCACAGTATATCAGGCTGTACACCATTACTGCCTTTAGTTTCAAAGTGGCTATCTGTCCACAGTATATCAAACTGTACACCATTACTGCCTTTGGTTTTAAGTAGAATCTATCCACTGTATATCAAACTGTATGCCATTACTGCCTTTGGTTTTAAGTAGCAATCTTTCCACAGTATATTAGACCATACACCATTTTACTGTCTTTGGTTTTAAGTAGCAATCTGTCCATAGTATATCCCATTACTGCCTTTGGTTTTAAGTAGCAATCTTTCCACAGTATATTAGACCATACACCATTTTACTGTCTTTGGTTTTAAGTAGCAATCTGTCCATAGTATATCCCATTACTGCCTTTGGCTTTAAGTAGCAATCTATCCAGAGTATATCATACTGTATAACATTACTGTCTTTGGTTTTAAGTAGCAATCTGTCCACAGTATATCAGACTGTACACCATTACTGCCTTTGGTTTTAAGTAGAATCTATCCACTGTATATCAGACTGTATGCCATTACTGCCTTTGGTTTTAAGTAGCAATCTTTCCACAGTATATTAGACCATACACCATTTTACTGTCTTTGCTTTGAAGTAGCAATCTGTCTACAGTATATCAGACTGTACACCATTTTACTGCCTTTGGTTTTAAATAGCAATCTGTCAGTAGTATATCAGACTGTATACCATTAATGTGTTTGGTTTTAAGTAGCAATCTGTCCACAGTATAACAGACTGTATACCATTACTGTCTTTGGTTTTAAGTAGCAATCTGTACAACATATATCAGACTGTACACCATTACTGTCATTGTTTTTAAGTAGCAGTCTGTCCACGGCATATCAGACTGTACACCATTACCGCCTTTGTGTTTAAGTAGCAATCTGTCCACATTATATCAGACTGTATACCATTACTGCCTTTGGTTTTAAGTAGCAATCTGTCCACAGTATATAAGACTGTATACCATTTTACTGTCTTTGGTTTTAAGTAGCAAACTGTCCATAGTATATCAGAATGTACACCATTTTACTGTCTTTGGTTTTAAGTAGCAATCTATCCACTGTATATTAGACTGTACACTATGTTACTGCCTTTGGTTTTAAGTAGCAATCTGTTCACAGTATATCAGATTGTATACCATTACTGTCTTTGGTTTTAAGTAGCAATCTGTCCACAGTATATCAGACTATACACCATTACTGCATTTTATTTTAAGTAGCAATCTGTACAAAGTATATCAGACTGTACACCATTACTGTCATTGTTTTTAAGTAGCAGTCTGTCCACAGCATATCAGACTATACACCATTACCGCCTTTGGTTTTAAGAAGCAATCTTTCCACAGTATATCAGACTGCAGACCATTACTGTCTTTGGTTTTAAGAAGCAATCTTTCCACAGTATATCAGACTGCAGACCATTACTGTCTTTGGTTTTAAGTAGCAACCTGTCCACAGTATATCACATTGTATACCATTTCTGCCTTTAGTTTTAAGTAGAATCTGTCCACAGCATATCAGACTATGTACGATTTTACTATCTTTGGTTTTAAGTGTCAATCTGTGTACAGTATATCTCTCTGTGACCCATTACTGCCTTTGGCTTTAAGTAGCAGTCTGTCCACCATATAGCAGACAGTATACAATTACTGCCTTTGGTTTTAAGTAGCAATCTGTCCACAGTATATCAGACTGTACACCATTTTACTACCATTGGTTTTAAGTAGCAATCTGTCCACAGTATATCAGACTGTATACCATTACTGTCTTTGGTTTTAAGTAAGAATCTGTACAACGTATAACAGACTGTATACCATTACTGAGTTTGGTTTTAAGTAGCAATCTGTCCACAGTATATCAGACTGTATACCATTACTGTCTTTGGTTTTAAGTAAGAATCTGTACAACGTATAACAGACTGTATACCATTACTGAGTTTGGTTTTAAGTAGCAATCTGTCCACAGTATATGAGACTGTACACCATTACTGCCTTTTGTTTTAAGTAGCAATCTGACCAAAGTATATCAGACTGTATACCATTACTGGCTTTAATTTTAAGTATAATCTGTCCACAGTATATCAGACTGCATACCATTACTACCTTTGGCTTTAAGTAGCAATCTTTCCACAGTATATCAGACTGAATACCATTTTACTGTCTTTGGTTTTAAGTAGCAACCTGTCCACAGTTTATCATATTGTATACCATTTCTGCCTTTAGTTTTAAGTCAGATCTATCCACAGCATATCAGACTATATACGATTTTACTGTCTTTGGTTTTAAGTATCAGTTTGTGCACAGTATATCAGACTGTGACCCATTACTGCCTTTGGCTTTAAGTAGCAATCTGCCCACAGTATATCAGACTGTACAACATTACTGTCTTTGATATTAAGTAGCAGTCTGTCCACAGTATATAAGACTGTATACCATTGTACTGTCTTTGGTTTTAAATAGCAAACTGACCATAGTATATCAGAATGTACACTATGTTACTGCGTTTGGTTTTAAGTAGCAATCTGTCCACAGTGTATCAGACTGTATACCATTACTGTCTTTGGTTTTAAGTAAGAATCTGTACAAAGTATAAAAGACTGTATACCATTACTGAGTTTGGTTTTAAGTAGCAATCTGTCCACAGTATGTCAGACTGTACACCATTTTACTGTCTTTGGTTTTAAGTAGCAATCTGTCCGCAGTATATGAGACTGTACACTATTACTGCCTTTTGTTTTAAGTAGCAATCTGACCACAGTATATCAGACTGTATACCATTACTGGCTTTGATTTTAAGTATAATCTGTCCACAGTATATCAGACTGTATACCATTACAACCTTTGGCTTTAAGTAGCAATCTTTCCACAGTATATCAGACTGTATACCATTACTATCTTTGGTTTTAGGAAAAAAAATCTGTCCACCGTATATCACACTGTGCATCCTTACTGCCTTTGGTTTTAAGCAGAATCTGTCCACAGTCTGACAGTACACCATTTTACTGTCTTTGCATTTAAGTAGCAATCTGTCCACAGTATTCCAGAGTGTTCACCATTACTGTCTTTGGTTGAAGTAGCAATATCTCCACAGTATAAAAGATTGTATGCCATTACTGTCTTTCGTTTTAAGTAACAATCTGTCCACAGTATATCAGATTCTATACCATTACTGTCTTTGGTATTAAGTAGCAATCTGTCCACAGTATATCAGACAGAATACCATTACTGTCTTTGGTTTAAAGTAGCAATCTGTCCACAGTATATCAGACTGCATACAATTACTGTCTTTGGTTTTAAGTAGCAGACTGTCCATAGTATATCAGACTGTATACCAATACTGCCTTTAGTTTTACTCAGAATCAGTCCACAGTATATTAGACTGCACATCATTTTATTGCCTTTGGTTTTAAGTTGCAATCTGTCCACAGTATATCAGACTAGACACCATTACTGTCTTTGATTTTAAATAGCAATCTGTCCACAGTATATCAGACTGTTCTACATTACTGTCTTTGGCTTTAAGTAGCAATCTGTCCACAGTATATCAGACTGTATACAATTACTGTCTTTGGTTTTAAGTATCAGTATGTCCAAAGTATATTAGACTGTACAGCATTTTACTGCCTTTGCCTTTGGTTTTAAGTAGCAATCTGTCCACATTACATCAGACTATATACCATTACTGTCTTGGCTTTAAATAGCAATCTCTCCACAGTATATCAGACTCTACACTATTTTACTGCCTTTGGTTTTATGTAGCAGTTTGTCCACAGTATATCAGACTGTACACAATTTTACTGTCTGGTTTAAAGTAGCAGTCTCTCCACAGTATATCAGACTGTACACCATTCCTGCCTTTGGTTTCAAGTAGCTATCATTCCACAGTATATCAAACTGTACGCCATTACTGTCCTTGGTTTTAAGTAGCAATCTGCCCAGAGTATATCAGACGATATACCATTACTGCCTTTGGTTTTAAGTAGAATCTGTCCACAGTATATCAGACTGCATACCATTTTACTGCCTCTGGTTTCAAGTAGCAATCTGTCCACAATATATGTCTGTATACCATTTCACTGTTTTTGGTTTTAAGTAGCAGTCTGACCACAGTATATCAGACTTTATACCATTACTGCCTTTGGATTTAAGTAGTAATTTGTCCACAGTATATTAGACTGTATAACATTACTGCCTTTGGTTTTAATTAGCAATTTGTCCACAGTATATTAGACTGCATACCATTTTACTGCCTCTGGTTTTAAGTAGCAATCTTTTCACAGTATATCAGACCGTACACCATTAATGCCTTTGGTTTTAAGTAGCAATCTGTCCACAGTATATCAGAATGTATACCATTACGTCCTTTGAGTTTATGCAGAAACTGTCCACAGTATACCAGACTGTACACCATGTCCTTGGTTATAAGTAGCAATTTGTCCACACTATATCAAATTGTACAAGATTACTGTCATTGGTTTTAAGTAGCAATCTGTCCACAGTCTATCAGACTGTATACGTTTACTGTCTTTGGCTTTAAGTAGCAATCTGTCCAGAGTATATGACTGTTCAAAATTTTACTGTCTTTGGTTTTAAGTAGCAATCTGTCCACAGTATATCAGACGCTACACCATTATTGTCTTTGGTTTTAAGTAACATTCTGTCTAGAATTTATCAGACTGTATAGTATTTTACTGTCTTTGGTTTTATGAAGCAATATGTCCACAGTATATCAGACTGTATACCATTACTGCCTTTGGTTTTAATTAGCAATCTGTCCACAGTATAGAAGACTGTCTACCATTTTACTGTCTTTGGTTTTAAGTAGCAAACTCTCCATAGTATATCAGAATGTACACCATTTTACTGTCTTTGGTTTTAAGTCCAATCTGTCCACTGTATATCTGACTGTACACTATGTTACTGCATTTGGTTTTAAGTAGCAATATGTCCATAGTATATCAGGCTGTATACCATTACTGCCTTTGGCTTTAAGTAACAATCTGTCCCCAGTATATCAGACTGTATACCATTACTGCCTTTTGTTTTGAGTAGCAATCTGTCCACATTATATCAGACTGTATACCATTACTGGCTTTAATTTTAAGTAGAATCTGTCCACAGTATATCAGGCTGTATACCATTACTGCCTTTGGCTTTAAGTAATCTGTCCCCAGTATATCAGACTGTATACCATTACTATCTTTGGTTTTAAGAAAAAATCTGTCCCCAGTATATCAGACTGTGCAACCTTACTGTCTTTGGTTTTAAGCAGAATCTGTCCACAGTCTATTAGTCTGTACACCATTTTACTGTCTTTGCTTTTAAGTAGCAATCTGTCCACAGTATTTCAGAGTGTGCACCATTACTGTCTTTGGTTTTAAGTAGCAATCTGTCCACAGTATATCAGACTGTATATCATTACTGTCTTTCGTTTTAAGTAGCAATCTGTCCATAGTATATCAGACTGTATACCATTACTGTCTTTCGTTTTAAGTAGCAATCTGTCCATAGTATATCAGACTGTATACCATTACTGTCTTTGGTTTTAAGAAAAAATCTGTCAACATTATATCAGACTGTACACCTTTACTGCCTTTGATTTTAAGCAGAATCTGTCCACAGAATATCAGACTGCAGGTCTATATTAGATCAACGAATACTTAAAAAAGCAAACGCTGACTGATCGACCTTATTTAAGCGAAACTTACAATCTCGAACTGTCAGATCAGCAATTTTTTTTTCTAGGGAAAATAATCGCTGATCCAAAACACATACACACAACACAAGCACACCAAACAAACAGAAATCCACACACATACACCTAAAATCTGATACCTAACCCTACACTAAACTATGCACACACCACTAACTATCCACTTACCTTAACCCAAACCTTAACCCTAAGGTCCATCACTATCGCACACTCACCTCACCCGCTCCCTAACCCTAACTCACCTAAACCCGCCCCAGCTCTCACGTCCACACAATCGCACACATACCCAATGCTCGCCCTAACCCTAACTCACCTAACCTACCCTAACACTCACATTCACACAATCGCACACTTACCTGAATCTGACCCGTAACTTTCCGACACAGCACTGAAAATACCGAAGCAACAGAACCTGACAACCGAATTCTTTCCCTAGGAAAAAATTATCTTTTCTGTTGGTTCGATATTTTGAACATTTACTTCAATAAGGTCGATCAATCAGCGTTCGCTTGTATAAGCTTTCGCTGATTTAATATGGACCCCAGACTGCAGACTGTTTTACTGTCTTTGGTTTTAAGTAGCAACCTGTCCACACTATATCAGACTCTACACAATTACTGTCTTTGGTTTGAAGTAACAATCTGTCCACAGTATATCAGATTGTATATCATTACTGTCTTTGGTTTTAAGTAGAAATCTGTCCACAGTATACCAGACTGTACACGATTTTGCTGCCTTTGGTTTTAGGTACCAATCTGTCCACAGTATATCAGACCGTATACCATTTTACTGTCTTTGGTTTTACGTAGAAGTCTGTCCACAGTATATTAGACTGTATACTATTACTGCCTTTGGTTTTAAGTAGCAATCTGTCCACAGTATATCAGATTGTACACCATTACTGCCTTTAGTTTTAAGTAGCAATTTGTCCACAGTATATCAGACTGTATAGCATTATTGTCTTAGGTTTTAAGTAGCAATCTGTCCACAGTATATCAGACTGCACACCATTACTGTCTTTGGTTTTAAGAAAAAAATCTGTCAACAGTGTATCAGACTGTCCACCGTTACTGCCTTTGGTTTTAAGCAGAATCTGTCTACAGTATATCAGACTGTACACCATTTTACTGTATTTGCTGTTAAGTAGCAACCTGTCCACAGTATATCAGACTGTAAACCATTAATGTCTTTGGTTTTAAGTAGCAATCTCTCCACAGTATATCAGAATGTATACCATTTTACTATCTTTGGTTTTAAGTAGCAATCTTTCCACAGTTTATCAGAATGTACACCATTACTGTCTTTGGTTTTCAGTAGAATCTGTCCACAGTATATCAGACTGTATAAATGTTACTGTCTTTGGTTTTAAGTAGCAATCTGTCCACAGTATATCAGACTGTATACCATTTTACTGTCTTTGGTTTGTAGTAGAAGTCTGTCCACAGTATATCAGACTGAACAGCATTACTGCCTTTGGTTTTAAGTAGCAATCTGTCCACAGTATACCAGACTGCATACCATTCCTGTTTTTGGTTCTAACTAGCAATCTGTCCACAGTAATGAGCCTGGGGGAATTTCAGACTGTATACCATTACTGTCTTTGGTTTTAATTAGGAATCTGTCCACAGTACATCAGACTGTACACCATTTTACTGCCTATTATTTTATGTAGAATCTGTCCATATTATATCAGACTGTACACCATTTTAGTGTCTTCGGCTTTAATAGCAATCCGTCCACAGTATATCAGACTCTACACCCTTACTGCTTTTGGTTTTAAGTAGCAATGTGTCCACAGTATAGCAGATTGTACACCATTTTACTGTCTTTGGTTTTAAGAAGCAATCTGTCTACAATCTATCAGACTGTATACCATTACTGCCTTTGGTTTTAAGTAGCAGTCTTTCTGCAGTATATCAGACTGTATACCATTACTTCTGCCTTTTTTTAGGCAGAATCTGTCCACAGTATATCAGACTTTACACCATTTTACTGTCTTTGCTTTTAAGTAACATTCTGTCCACAGTATATCAGACTGTGCACCATTTTACTGTCTTTGGTTTTAAGTAGCAATCTGTCCACAGTATATCAGACTGTAAACCATTACTGTCCTGGTTTTAAGTAGCAAACTGCCCAGAGTATATCAGACTGTGAATCATTACTGTCTTTGCTTTTAAGTGGCAATCTGACCACAGAATATCAGACTCTATACCATTACTGCCTTTGGATTTAAGTAGCAATTTGTCCACAGTATATTAGACTGTATAATATTACTGCCTTTGGTGTTAAGTACCAATCTGTCCACTGTACATCAGACTGTATACCATTACTGCCTTTGGTTTTAATTAGCAATCTGTCCACAGTATATCAGACTGTATACCATTACTGACTTTGGTATTAAGTAGCATTCTGTCCACAGTATATCAGACTGTATACATTACTGTCTTTGCTTTCAAGCAGCAATATGTCTACAGTATATCAGACTCTACACCATTACTGTCTTTGGTATTAACTAGCAATCTGTCCACAGTAAATCAGCTGTATACCATTACTGTCTTTGGTTTTAAGTAATCTGTCCACAGTATATCATATTTTATACCATTACTGCCTTTGGTTTTAAGTAGAATCTATCCACAGTATATCAGACTGTATACCATTACTGCCTTTGGTTTTAAGTAGAAATCTCTCCACAGTATATCATAATGTATACCATTTTACTGTCTTTGGTTTTAAGTAGCAATCTTTCCACAGTTTATCAGAATGTACACCATTACTGTCTTTGGTTTTCAGTAGGAATCTGTCCACAGTATATCAAATTGTGTACCATTTCTGCCTTTAGTATTAAGAAGAATCTGTCCACAGCATATCAGACTGCATACCATTTTACTGTCTTTGATTTGTAGTAGCAGTCTGTCCACAGTATACCAGACTGCGTACCATTCCTGTTTTTGGTTTTAACTAGCAATCTGTCCACAGTAATGAGCCTGAGGGAATTTCAGACTGTATACCATTACTGTCTTTGGTTTAAATTAGGAATCTTTCCACAGTATATCAGACTGTACACCATTTTACTGCCTTTTATTTTATGTAGAATCTGTCCATATTATATCAGACTGTACACCATTTTAGTCTATTTGGTTTTAATAACAATCCGTCCACAGTATATCAGACTCTACACCCTTACTGCTTTTGGTTTTAAGTAGCAATCTGTCCACAGTATATCAGACTGTACACCGTTTTACTGTCTTTGGTTTTTAGTAACATTCTGACCACAGTATCTGACTGTTTGCCATTACTGTCTTTGGTTTTAAGCAGCAATCTGTTCACAGTATATCAGACTGTATACCATTACTTCTGCCTTTGGTTTTAGGCAGAATCTGTCCACAGTATATCAGACTTTACACCATTTTACTGTCTTTGGTTTTAAGTAACAATCCGTCCACAGTATATCAGACTGTAAACCATTACTGTCCTGGTTTTAAGTAGCAATCTGCCCAGAGTATATCAGACTGTACATCATTACTGTCTTTGCTTTTAAGTGGCAATCTGACCAAAGAATATCAGACTCTATACCATTACTTCCTTTGGATTTAAGTAGCAATTTGTCCACAGTATGTTAGACTGTATAACATTACTGCCTTTGGTGTTAAGTACCAATCTGTCCACAGTACATCAGACTGTATACCATTACTGCCTTTGGTTTTAATTAGCAATCTGTCCACAGTATATCAGACTGTACACCATTGCTGCCTTTGGTTTTAAGTAGCAATCTGTCCACAGTATATCAGACTGTATACCATTACAGCCTTTGATTTTACGTGGAATCTGCCCACTGTATATCAGACTGTACACCATTTTACTGTCTTAGGTTTTAAGGAGCATTCTGTCCACAATATATCAGACTGTACACCATTTTATTGTCTTTGGTTTTATGTAGCATATGTCCACAGTATATCAGACTGTACACCATTACTGTCATTAGTTTTAAGTAGCAATTTGTCCACAGTATATCAGATTGTACAACATTACTGTCTTTGGTTTTAAGTAGCAATCTGTCCACAGTATATCAGACTGTATACGTTTACTGTCTTTGGTTTTATGAAGCAATGTGTCCATGGTATATCAGACTGTATACCATTACTGCGTTTATTCAGAGGTAGTATAGCGGTAATGTTGTTACCTCACAGCAAGAGGTACTCCCGTTCAATTTTCGGCTTGGCTTGGGAGTACCTTCTGTGTGGAGCCTGCATGTCCTCCCCATGGTTGGGTAGCGTTTGAAAAACAAGCATGCGTAAATGGGCATGCCGTTGTTAAAGGTTGGGCGTCGATCTGGCACCTTGGCATTTCGCAAAATAATCTACTTCCAATCATTAGTGGACCAGAGTTCTGCTGTGGTGACCCCTTACCAGGAAAAAGATGAAAAGACAAACAACATACCATTACTGCCTTTGGTTTTAAGTAGCAATCTGTCCACAGTATATGAGACTGTCCAGAATTTTACTGTCTTTGGTTTTACGTAGCAATCTAGCCACAATATATCAGATGCTACAGCATTACTGCCTTTGGTTTTAAGTAACAATCTGTCCACAGTGTACCAGACTGTATGCTATTTTACTGTCTCTGGTTTTATGAAGCAACGTGACCGCAGTTTATCAGACTGTATACCATTACTGTCTTTGGTTTTAAGTAGCAATCTCTCCGCAGTGCATCAGACTGTTAACCATTTTACTGTCTTCGGCTTAAAGTAGCACTCTCTACAGTATATCAGACTGTACAGCATTACTGCCTTTGGTTTTAAGTAGAATCTGTCCACAGTATATCATATTGTACATCATTTTTCTGTCTTTGGTTTTAAGAAGTAATCTGTCCACAGCATATCAGACTGTACACCATTACTGCCTTTGGTTTTAAGTAGCACTCTGTCCACACTATATCTGACTGTACAACATTACTGTCTTTGGTATTAATAGCAATCTGTCCACAGTATATCAGACTGTATACCATTTTACTATCTTTGGTTATAAGTAGCAATCTGTCCAAAGTATATCAGACTGTACACCATTACTGCCTTTGGTTTTAATAGAATCTGTCCACAGTATATCAGACTGTACACCATTACTGCCTTTGGTTTTAATAGAATCTGTCCACAGTATATCAGACTGTACACCATTGCTGCCTTTGGTTTTAATAGAATCTGTCCACAGTATATCAGACTGTACACCATTACTGTCTTTGGTTTTAATAGAATCTGTCCACAGTATATCAGACTGTACACCATTACTGCCTTTGGTTTTAATAGAATCTGTCCAGAGTATATCAGACTTTATACCATTACTGCCTTTGGTTTTAATAGAATCTGTCCAGAGTATATCAGACTGTACACCATTTTACTGCCGTTGGTTTAAAGTAGCAATCTGTCCACAGCATAGCTGACTGTATACCATTTTACTCTTTTTGGTTTTAACTAGCAATCTGTCCACAATTTATCAAACTGTACACCCTTTTACTGTCTTTGGTTTAAGTAGCAATCTGTCTACAGTAGATCAGACTGCACACCATTTTACTGTCTTGATTTTAAGTAGCAATCTGTCCACAGTACATCAGACTGAACACCATTTTACTGTATTTGGTTTTAAGTAGCAATCTGTCCACAGTACATCAGACTGTATACCATTACTGCCTTTGGTTTTAAGTAGCAATCTGTCCACAGTATATCACACTCTGCACCATTACTGCCTTTGGTTTTAAGTAGCAATCTGTACACAGTATATCAGACTGTATACCATTTTACTGTCTTTGGTTTTAAGTAGTAATCTGTCCACAGTATATTATACTGTATAACAATTTCCTGTCTTTGGTTTTATGTAGCAATCAGTCCACAGTATATCAGACTGTACACCATTAGTGTCTTTTGTTTTAAGTAGAATCTGTCCAACGTATATCAGACTGTACACCATTTTACTGTCTTTGGTTTTAAGTAGCAATCTGTCCACAGTATATCAGACTGCATACCATTACTTTCTTTGGTATTAAGTAGCAATCTGTCCACAGTATATCAGACTGTATACCATTACTGTCTTTGGTTTTAAGTAGCAATCTGTCCACAGTATATAAGACTGTATACCATTACTGTCTTTGGTTTTACATAGCAATCTGTCCACAGTATATCAGACTGTATACCATTACTGCCTTTGGTTTTAAGTAGCAATCTTTCCATAGTATATCAGACGGTATGCCTTTTTACTGTCTTTGGTTTTAAGTAGCAATCTGTCCACAGTATATCAGACTGTATACTATTACTGTCTTTGGTTTTAAGTAGCAATCTGTCCACAGTATATCAGACTTTATACCATTACGGCTTTGGTATTAAGTAGCAATCTGTCCACAGTATATCAGACTGTATACCATTACTGCCTTTGGTTTTAAGTAGCATCTGTCCACAGTATATCAGACTGTACACCATTACTGCCTTTGGTTTTAAGTAGCAATCTGTCCACAAATATCAGACTGTATACCATTACTGTCTTTGGTTTTAAGTTGCAATCTGTCCACAGTATATCAGACTGTATACCATTACTGCCTTTGGTTTTAAGTAGCAGTCTGTCCACAGTATATCAGACTTTATACCATTATTGTCTTTGGTATTAAGTTGCATTCTGTCCACAGTATATCAGACTGTATACCATTACTGCCTTTGGTTTTAAGTAGCATCTGTCCACAGTATATCATATTGTATATCATTTCTGCCTTTAGTTTAAGTAGCAGCTGTCCACAGAATATCAGACTGTATACCATTTTACTGTCTTTGGTTTTAAGTAGCAATCTGTCCACAGTATATCAGACTGAATACCATTACTGCCTTTGGTTTTAAGTAGCATCTGTCCACAGTATATCATATTGTATATCATTTCTGCCTTTAGTTTAAGTAGCAGCTGTCCACAGAATATCAGACTGTATACCATTTTACTGTCTTTGGTTTTAAGTAGCAATCTGTCCACAGTAAATCAGACTGAATACCATTACTGCCTTTGGTTTTAAGTAGCAGTCTGTCCACAGTATATCAGACTGTATACCATTACTGTCTTGGGTTTTAAGTAGCAATCTGTCCACAGTATATCAGACTGTATACCATTACTGCCTTTGGTTTTAAGTAGCAATCTGTCCACAGTATATCAGACTGTATACCATTACTGTCTTTGGTATTAAGTAGCAATCTGTCCACAGTATGTCAGACTGTATACCATTACTGCCTTTGGTTTTAAGTAGCATCTGTCCATAGTATTTCAGACTGTATATAATTACTGTCTTTGGTTTTAAGTAGCAATCTGTCCACAGTATATCAGACTGTATACCATAACTGTCTTTTGTTTTAAGTAGCAATCTGTCCACAGTATATCAGACTTTATACCATTATTGTCTTTGGTATTAAATAGCATTCTGTCCACAGTATATCAGACTGTATACCATTATTGTCTTTCGTATTAAGTAGCATCTGTCCACAGTATATAATATTGTATATCATTTCTGCCTTTAGTTTAAGTAGCATCTGTCCACAGAATTTCAGACTGTATACCATTTTACTGTCTTTGGTATTAAGTAGCAATCTGTCCACAGTATATCAGACTGTATACCATTACTGTCTTTACCTTAAGTAAAATCTGTCCGCAGCATATCAGACTGTATACCATTTTACTGTTTTTGGTTTAAGTAGCAATCTGTCCACAGTATATCAGACTGTACACAATTTTACTGTCTTTGGTTTAAGTAGCAACCTGTCCACAGTATATCAGACTGTTCACCATTTTACTGTCTTGATTTTAAGTAGCAATCTGCCACAGTACATCATACTGAAAACCATTTTACTGTCTTTGGTTTTAAGTAGCAACCTGTATACAGTATATCAGACTGTATACCATTAGTGCCTTCGGTTTTAAGTAGCAATCTCTCCACAGTATATCACACCTCGCACAATTACTGCCTTTGGTTTTAAGTAGCAATCTGTCCACAGTATATCAGACTGTATACCATTTTACTGACTTTGGTTTTAAGTAGCAATCTGTCCACAGTATATTAGACTTTATACCAATTTCCTGTCTTTTGTATTAAGTAGCAATCTGACCACAGTATATCAGACTGTACACCATTACTGTCTTTTGTTTTAAGTAGAATCTGTCCAAAGTATATCAGACTTAACACCATCTTACTGTCTTTGGTTTTAAGTAGCATCTGTCCACAGTATTTCAGACTGTATATCATTACTGTCTTTGGTTTTAAGTAGCAATCTGTCCACAGTACATCAGACTGTGTACCATTTTACTGTCTTTGGTTGTAAGTAGCAATCTGTCCACAGTATATAAGACTGTAAACCATTACTGTCTTTTGTTTTAAATAGCAATCTGTCTATAGTATACCAGACTGTATACCATTACTGTGTTTGGTATTAAGTAGCAATCTGTCCACAGTATATCATACTGTATACCGTTACTGTCTTTGGTTTTAAATAGCAATCTGTCCACAGTATATCAGCCTGTATACCATTACTATCTTTGGTTAAGTAGCAATCTGTCCACATTATATTAGACTGTATACCATTACTGCCTTTTGTTTTAAGTAGCAGTCTGTCCACAGTATATCAGACTGTATAGCATTACTGCCTTTGGTTTTAAGTAGAATCTATCCACAGTATATCAGACTGCACACCATGTTACTGTCTTTGGTTTTAAGTAGTAGTCTGTTCACAGTATATCAGACTGTGCCCCATTAATACCTTCGGTTTAAGTAGCAATCTGTCCCTAGTATATAAGACTGTACACCATTATTGCCTTTGGTTTTAAGTAGCAATCTATCCACAGTATAGCAAACTGTATACTGTTTTACTGTCTTTGGTCTTAAGTAGCAATTTGTCGACAGTATATCAGAATGTACACCATTTTACTGTCTTTCATTTTAAGTAGCAATCTGTCCACTGTATATCCGACTGTATACCATTTTACTGTCTTAGGTTTTAAGTGGCAATCTGTCCACAGTATATCAGACTGTAAACCATTCTACTGCCTTTGGTTTAAGTAGCAATCTGTCCACAGTATCTCAGACTGTACACAATTTTACTGCCCTTGGTTTTAAGAAGCAATCTGTCCACAGTATATCAGACTGTATACCATTTTACTGTTTTTGGTTTTAAGTAGCAATCTGTCCACAGTATATCATACTGTATACCATTACTACCTTTGCTTTTAAGTAGAATATGTCCAAACTATATCAGACTGTATACCATTACTGTCTTTGGTTTTATTTAGCAATCTATCCACAGTATATCAGACTGTATACCTTTTTACTTTCTTTGGTTTTAATTAGCAATCTGTCCACAGTATATCAGATTGTGTACCATTACTGTTTTTGGTTTTAAGTAAAAATCTGTGCACAGTATATCAGACTGTAAACCATTTTACTGTCTTTGGTTTTAAGTAGTAATCTGTCCAAAGTATGTCAGACTCTACACCATAACTGTCTTTGGTTTTAAGTAGCCATCTGTCCACAGTATATCAGAATGTATTCCATTACTGTTTTTGGTTTTAAGTAAAAATCTGTCCACAGTATATCAGACTGTACACCATTTTACTTTCTTTAGTTTTAAGTAGCAATAGGGTTGCCACCTTTTAACAAGGGCAAAGTGAGACATGGGGGTGTGGTCAACAGGATAGAGGTGTGGCCAACATGACACTGGCCACACCCCCACCACGACATTACCAGAGTTGTTAAAGGAGATGCAGTATTAGCTATGGATGCAACATTATGACATTACAGCATACTGAAAACTCAAACCATTTAAATGAAGTGAACTATTACTGCAAACACACACTAATCAGTTGTAACAATAAATAAACTTTAAAGGAATAAAAAACACACTAATTATTAAACAGACATTTTATTTAAAAAGTAAAATTCATAAACCAACCATTGCTATTCAGAAATAAAACTTAAAAATCTACATACCACATACAAGCCAAGTATAAAATTGACTTATTGTCAATTAAAGGTAAAGCAAAGAAAAAACACAAAACTACATACCCTAGTACTACATATGCACCCCAGCAAATTAATGCTAAACAAAGAAAAACACAAAATTACGAACTGCACCCTAGTACTTTATACTGCACACTAGTACAATAAATCACTTTTTTTTAAAAGTGTATTTTGAATTTGATTTTATGGCTTGAAGAAGGGCCCGATTTGAAACAATATTTGAGTAAAAGTCACAACATTTCATCCAGTAATTTACACTCATCATTAGTTCAGCTTTTAACAATTCCACACTACATCGGTTTTGCACATCTGTCCATTTACATTTCACCAATGAAAAAACTCTTTCTGCAAATGTGTTTGAGGGTGGTATAGATAAAACCCTAGCAATTACCGGATAGAGTGTAGTCAGTTCAGGCCCTTCTTTGAAAAGCTTCAGCCACTTCTCTCTTGGGGTCAAGCTTGTGTTACATAACTGTTCGAGAGAGGGCCTAATTGCCAAGTAGTCCCTAAAAAGATAATCTTTATCTACATCCTGCAGACTCAGGGCAGTGGTCACATTAAGCAAGTCACTGAAGGCAAAGGGCTCATTTAGAGATAATTTAGATAGTGTAAACAAGTAGTTGCTTTCAGTATAATCAAACCACTGCCCCAGGTATTTCACTGCTGTCTCCAAGAACACAATGAAGTCTCTTTTCAGTTTGTTAGCAGAAGTGCTGTCTAATGTGCTCATAAGTGCCCTAAGTTTCCCTCCAAAGAAAGCACCTTCAGATCTTGCCTGCAGTTTTTGCTTCAGAGAGACCATTACACAAAAAGTTTCCATGGCATTAAGTGCTGATTTTTCTAATGTACTTATATGTTCATTAAAATCAACAAGAACAGCACAGAGAAAGTGCAGATAGTACTGGTGCAGCGTAGGCAATTCATTATCACCATGCTCATTAGCTGAAAAGTACTGCCATATCTGCCGGGGGGGGGGTCTCCTCTTCTCCCTGAGAGAGGAAATAGGACTGGAGCACTGGGAGATTTTTCACTACTCTTTCAATGGCTGGGAGTAGTGACAGCCACCTTGTTGGCACATGTCTTAACAGACTCTCAAATTCCATGCCACAAAACTCAAAGAAGTCTTTCAAGTCTCTGGTCCTTGTGGCCGAACCTGAGAAGTGGCTGAAAAGTCTCATTACAAATGCTTCCACATCGTATGGTAGTTGTGCTGCAGCTTTTTGGCTGCATTGTGAATGATATGGGCAACACAGTTAGCCTTCTGGAGTGATGGGCACTTTTCTTTTAATCTGGTATACACACCAGATTTCTTCCCATAGTTCACATTGGCATTATCAGCCCCATAAGCTGAAATATGGTTCCAGGGCAAGGAGTGCCTTTCCATAATGTTGGAAATTTGCTGTGAAATAGCCTGTGCTGATTCATCAGGGTCTTCATAGAAGTCCAAACGGCCATTCACCACCCCTTTTTCTTTAGAAAATATCTCACAACAAGGGAAATAATTTTATGTTCCCTTGTTGGAAGCATCTGATGAAATTGCAAATGAAGTACCTGGTTTTGAAGGTCATGCAGGAGGCATTCCAATGAGTGTGGTCCCAAAACATTTTCGACTATGGCTTCAGCCTTGGTTCTGCCACAAGATAGTTTCTTTGCAGTGTCTGAGTCACTGTACAACTGGCTGGCCAACTTTACTGCACAGTCCAAGCTGTTATACGAAATATTGTGCTTAACAGCATGGAAAACCTCAGAGGCTTCTGCTGCAATGATCCTAAGTTCTGGTCCCTCAAGGTTTGCGTTCCTTGCCCACTTTGTCATCAGGTGAGTGGATTTAGCTTGAAGAATGGCAGTCTTATATTGTTCAGTTGCCTCATGTCGTGCGACATCATTTCTTCCACCGTGGGTCACTAGAAATTCTCTCTTGCACCTGCAGAATGCTTTGACATCAGTGCATCTCTCGATCCAGTCAAATTCTGTTTTCCAAATGTCCTGCCACTTGCACATTCTCTTGCTGCTGGTTGACTGTGATGAAACTGCTGCTCTCTTCATGCTTGAATCTGTACTTACCTGATATGCAACATATTTACCAACACTGTGTTAGTAGGGTTCAGTAACATGCTGCTGCACAGCACAAATGAACTGGCTTAATTGGCACACAAAAAACTGGCTCGAAAAACATTGGCACACGAAAGAACTGGCTTGAAAAATATTGGCACACGAAAGAACTGGCTCGAAAAACATTGGCACATGAAAGAACTGGCTCAAAAAACATTGGCATGCGAAAAAACTGGCTTGAAAAACATTGGCATGCGAAAGAACTGGCTTGAAAAACATTGGCACATGAAAGATCTGGCTCGAAAAACATTGGCATGCGAAAGGACTGGCTTGAAAAACATTGGTATGCGAAAGAACTGGTTTGAAAAACATTGGCACACGAAAAAACTGGCTCGAAAAACATTGGCAAATAAAAGAACTGGCTCAAAAAACATTGGCAAACAAAAGAACTGGGTTGAAAAACATTGGTATGCGAAAAAGCTGGCTTGAAAAACATTGGCACATGAAAGAGCTGGCTCGAAAAACATTGGCATGTGAAAGAAATGGCTTGAAAAAACATTGGCACACAAAAGAACTGGCTTGAAAAACATTAGCATGTGAAAGAACTGGCTTGAAAAACATTGGCATGTGAAAGAACTGGCGTGAAAAAAATTGGCACACAAAAAAACTGACTTGAAAAACATTGGCATGCAAAATAACCGAGGAATGGAGCAAAAAAGAGTTTACAAACAGTTTGAAAAAGGTCAAATAGTAAATGAGGTAATGTAGGGGGCATTTTGGCCATTGAAAACTAACATTAATACAGCTTGTAGAAAATTAAATGCATTATTTTTACCACTGAACATGCCCACCTCACCCCACCCCTCAAGACAAAAAAGTTAACCACATTCACTGAACCAAAAAACACTAAAATGAATGAGAATGCACAGTGGATACCATAGACTTGCTTTAGCTTTTGACCACAGCAGTTAAAAGAAATGTACGGCACTAATTTACACAGCGCAATGATCTATTAATGAACATGCCCAACAGCAGCACTGGTCGTAATCGGACTATAATGAAAACAGTACACAAGTATGTTGAAGACATCACTAAAACACAAAATACAAACTTTGCTACTTATAAACGCAAACTACCCTGTAACAACGACATGGTTTAGCACAATCTCAAATACATTGCATTAACTTCTGAGCATCCATCCACAAAAAAAAATAAATGGGAAAAAAGTCCATAAACATTTTAACTTTTAAAAATACTTCTTGCAAGAGAAGTAACATAAACTACAATGTACAGCAGACTCCATGGGCTCCTTTTACCTCAAAACATAGCAATTAATCCAGCACAGCAATGCAATAAACAGGCCCAAGTAAAAGCAACACACCCATATTCACATTACAAGCAAAGCAGTACCTTTTAACCTTATTAAAAATGCATAATAAATTAAATGCACACATTTACAAGTATAAATGAAAACAATCTTGAAACAGCTTCGGCAAATTGGCAACATGTACCTACTAGAATAATAAATGAATTACATTAACTGTTAACATTCCCCCTCAAAAGGTAGACTTGTACCACATACACATGGACTTGCAGGAACTAACAGGAAAAATTACCTAAACAGTATATCGTAACTTCCTGAAAACAGCATTAAATTGCACACATTTCCATACAAAAAAGTGCAAACTATGCTTGAACATTTCCTATCTGCAAACAGACAATACCCAGAAAAAGCTATGACAATAGAAATGAGTCACACTAAATTTATATTTCACTGCCCCCCAACAGAAAACTTCTATACATAGTTCAGCCTTTTAAGAGTAATGCTTCCAAATCATACCCCCAAGAATAATAACAATTACATATACATTCAAAGGAAAAACAAGCCAAACGAAAACCAATGAAATGAACCACCAACTGGATCCTTAGCCCACGGAACAGTCCAAACAACAGAGAAAATGGCTTAACGCAACTTTATTTAATTGAAACAAATGCATTTTCGCTGCTGAACCTTCAGCTGCTTCTTCAGAGCAAATAGTAGAAAACGCGCCAAATTTTTAAAAAAAATATTTAAATAGTGTTGTCATAATGACATCATGAAATGTACAACTAAGACACTCCCTTTAAAAGGAGACCAATAATTAACACCAGCGACAGTCCATATAAGAAATGTATATAAAAAAGAATAATCAAGACAAATATCAAAAAAAATATATATACGGTTCAAGACGAATAAAAATGCATAAATGAGAAATCAAATAAAACCTCACCAAGGAACCTAATTAAAAGTGACATCAATTAACTACATCTAAAAAATTGAAATAATATGAAAAAGACCGCAAAATATATGTTATGGTTAAAACCATATCAAATTGATTATCTCAAATAGCTTTTAAGCTTTAAAACACATGAAATATTACAGCTTTCATTAAGGCCAGGGAAGGAAAAAGCATTTAATTTAAGCTGCCATTCCAACTCTCTGTTCTCCAGAAGCAGGGAAGTAGGTCCTCCCCTGATGTTACACGGGACATGGTCTATTGCCATAAAATGAAAACTGTGGCCTGGTGCACTCAAAATGTGTTTAGCCAGGGCGTTATCCGTTTTGTTGTTCCTAATAGCATAAATATGTTGGTAAATACGCTCTTTAAATTTACGGTCAGTCTTTCCGACATAAAAAGCCTGACAGCAGTCACACAGGGCCACATAGACTATAGACTTAGTTTCACAGTTGATATTATGGTGAATATCATACTTTATGTTTCTAATGGTAACAGAACTACCTGTTCTTAATAAGTACCACCAGTTGCAGGTTCCACAAGTGAATGTGCCTTTTAATCTAGAAAAAAGGCAACCAGCGCTATTCCTTTGCAGTAGTTCTTTATGATTATTGCCTCTTTTATAAATGACAACAGGTCTAGGACCAAGTTTTTCCAACAAAAAGGAGTTGTCCGAAATAAGTTGCCAATTTTTACAAATGATCTCCCAAATCTGTTGCGAGTTTCTATTAAAAGTTGTAATGAAACTCATCTTAAAGTTACATGTATGGTCAATAGTAGATGTATCTGATAGAGTAGTATCAGTCAAAGAAGGGAGGCCATCTGTTAGAGCTTCAACTGGAATAGGAACGGGCAGAGAATACCCATCATGATGAAGAAGCGGTTTATAAAAACCGGCAAATCTCTTTTGATCAATTTCCTCAATAAGGTCGTCGATCAATCCAGGCGGGTAACCATGGTTGGTAAATAAATTTTTCAAGAAAGAACATTCTTTATGGAAAGCATCCAAGGAACTACACATCCGTACTGCTCTGACAAGCTGACCTTTGACAATTGACCGTCTTTGTTTATAAGGATGTTGACTGGTAAAATGCAAGAAAGAATTACAGTAAGTCGGTTTCCTGAAAATGGAAGAATGGTATAAGTTGAGGGAAACATTTTTTTCTAACTTCACATCCAAGTAGTCGATAGCCAAAGAAGAAAATTGGTAAGTGAATTTAAGAAAATCAGTAGTAGAGTTCATAAACTCTACTAATTCATTAGCTAAGTGGTCGTCCCCACGGAGAAGGATGAAAATGTCATCAAGGTAGCGAGTGTAGAAAATGATGGAATCTTTAAATACAAGATGGTTGAGGAGGAACTGTTTCTCCCAATAAGCCATAAAAAAGTTAGCTACACTCGCTCCACATGGGGACCCCATGGCAATACCATGTTTTTGTAAAAAGAATTGTTTTCCAAGATGAAGAAATTAGAGCTAAGGACAATGTCCAATAGTTCTGAAACAACATCAATCTCATTACGAGAAGCATTCAATTCCTTCAATAAACTACTAGTCCATTCGATTGCTTCTTGATGTGGAATGGACGTGCAAAGATCGACCACATCGATAGTCAAAAAATTGAAAGTGTGATTGAAATCAATTGCATTGATATTACTAAGAAACGTCCAGGAATCCTTACAAATCCCAGGAATGGATTTAAGATATTTTGAGAAAATGGTATCAATCAAACGAGCAGCAGGATGTGTCATAGAAGATCTGCCATCTACTAAAGCTCTCATAGGTGGATTCACCAAATTCTTATGAATCTTAGGGATTCCGAACATTACAGGTGTTTTTGGGAAGTTAATATCCAAGAAGTTGTAAGTGTCCAAATCAATTTTGCCAGTCAAGAACAAGTCCCTTAAGTAACCTCTAATTCTTTTGTATGTGACATTCATTTCATTGAGGGATGAAATGGAATAAGCTGGAGAATTGAGCACTGCAAGCATTCTGTCATTGTATTCTGATTTATCAAATACCACCAGGCCACCACCTTTGTCAGGTTTAATGACTCTAACTGATGATTTACTCAAGTTGTTCAATGCCCAAGCCTGTTCCTTAGTAATATTGAAATTCTGTTCAATAGAGGCCATCTTGTTGTTAGAAAAAGCCAAATGTCTAAAATCTAATTCACAAATGTTTTCAAAAGTGTGCAACCCAGGGTGTAAGGGTGGGTTGAATACACTCGATAATTTTAGACGAGTGCAGTCAGTAGTACAAGAGTTATTAAACAGCAACTTCAAATTAAGTTTGCGAACAAAGCATTTGAAGTCGATGATTGTTCTAGCTAGGTTGCAATAGTTAGTAGGGACAAAGGTATAACCCAGAGAAAGAAGCTCAACTAGATCATCATCCAACACAGCACTTGAAAAGTTATAGACATGAAAATCCCCTTTCTTGTTAGTAAGGACAACCGGGAACTTAGAGGCACTAGCCAAGGCAGGTGGATAGGCCTCTACACCATTCAGTTGTAACGCTTCCTGTTCCCTTTCTGAGACTGGTAGTTGTTCCGAGTCCCTAAAAAATTGTTGTTCCTGTTGTTATTTCCAAATCTATTAGTGTTAGGTGGTGGGTTGTTGTTATAAACAGAATTAATTCTGTTACTACATCTAGGACCATGTATTGGTTCGTCATCTAATTCTTCATCTATTACATCAAGTGTCTCAGAAGACTGCTGTGCATTAGGCACAGTGTGGTTACTAGCTGAGAAGTAGCCATACTGGGTCTATCTTTAAGTTTAGGATAAGCATTAGAATGTTGGTACGCAAATCTGTCCCTAGCAAGCTTTTTAGTTTTATTCGCTTTTAATTTAACTAGAAGTGCATCAGTACTGACAAAAATGCGGTTGTAGTCATACTTGTAACGGACAAAGTCTATGTCCATTTTAATAGCATTATCCAAGATTGTGATTTCAGATGACAAGGATGTGATAGCATTCGAATAATGTTTTATCATGAGTTCCATTAAATGGGCTCCTTGTCTTTCAAATAAAGCTGACAAATCAGTAAGAAAAGCTGGTTCTGATAAAAGCCCGGTAGGTGAAAAGTTATTTCTTAAGCCCTACTAGAATAATAAATGAATTACATTAACTGTTAACATTCCCCCTCAAAAGGTAGACTTGTACCACATACACATGGACGTGCAGGAACTAACAGGAAAAATTACCTAAACAGTATATCGTAACTTCCTGAAAACAGCGTTAAATTGCACACATTTCCATACAAAAAAGTGCAAACTATGCTTGAACATTTCCTATCTGCAAACAGACAATACCCAGAAAAAGCTATGACAATAGAAATGAGTCACACTAAAGGTCTGAAGAAACGTTTGTGAAACGTGAAAGCGCTAACCAGTTTTATTTTGTTTGTCAAATAAACTACTTTATTGTGTCAGCCGTGGAGTGCTTCTGTTGTTTTTATGTGGATTTCGCTATTGTCTTCTAAGAAGCACCTTATCCAGAACCACTTGTTGTTTTTTCGCAATAGAAATGAGTCACACTAAATTTATATTTCACTGCCCCCCAACAGAAAACTTCTATACATAGTTCAGCCTTTTAAGAGTAATGCTTCCAAATCATACCCCCAAGAATAATAACAATTACATATACATTCAGGTTTTATATCTTTAAAAACTACTATTCAAAAATATCAAAATAACCACTGCACAGATTTAAATACTGCATACTGCACCCACCATCTACCTCTAAACATTAAAAAAATTAAACCACAATATATTCCCATTTAAAACTAGTACTCAAAAGTCTCAAAATAACCACTGCACAGATTTAAATACTGCATACTACATCCCCATCTACCTCTAAACATTAAAAACTTAAATAAAGCACACTATTCCCATTTTAAATAACTAAAACCACAAAATGCAATTTACTTACCACTATCACAGTTATTGCTGGGCTAACTTGCTTCCTTCCTGATAGAATGGCTAGTTGGTTGTTCAAGCAGTGGCTGGGCTGGCTGGCTCCCTTGCTGGCTTCTTTCCTGGCTTGCTGGCTGGACTGGCTGGCAGGTAGGCTCTCTTGCTGGCTTCTTTCCTGGCTGGAACGCAGGCTCCCTTGCTGGCTTCTTTCCTGGCTGGGCTGGCTGGCAGGCAGGCTCCCTTGCTGGCTTCTTTCCTGGCTGGCAGGCAAGCTCCCTTGCTGGCTTCTTTCCAGGCTGGCTGGGCTGGTTGGCAGGCAGACTCCCTTGCTGGCTTCTTCCCTTGCTGGCTTCTTTCCTGGCTGGCTTCAATCCTGGCTGGCTTCAATCCTGGCTGGAGATAGAATCAGATCTGAATCGCAGCTGCTATAGAGCTTAGTGCTCTACAGCTGCGACCTTTATGGGGCTCTTCTGAGCAAGTTCCCGCCCCCTCCAACCCCTGCAGCCAATTACTGTGTTGCATTACCACCCGGACCTAGCAGGGAATCCCTCTAACTGCAGGTCCGGGTGGTGACGTAGCCGCATTGCTGTGGAAAAAATGGAAGTATTTTCGGCTTTTCCACGGCAATTAAATTATTCGCATTTCACGATCGCGAAATGGGGAAAACCGGGACTTTTAAAGTCCCACACTTGGTTACTGTGGGAAGTGGGATGAGAGGCCTCAACCCGTGAGTGTCCCGCTGACAACAGGATGGGTGGCAACCGTAAGTAGCAATCTGTCTACAGTATATCAGACTGTTCACCATTACTGCCTTTGGTTGTAAGTAGTATCTGTCCACAGTATATCAGACTGTATACCATTACTGATTTAGGTTTTAAGTAGCAATCTATCCACAGTATACCAGACTGTATACCATTACTGTCTTTGGTATTAAGTAGCAATCTGTCCACAGTATACCAGACTGTATACCATTACTGTTTTTGGCTTTAAGTAGCAATCTGTCAGCTGTATATCAGACTGTATACCATTACTGTCTTTGGTTAAGTAGCAATCTGTCCAAAGTATATTAGACTGTATAGCATTACTGCCTTTTGTTTTAAGTAGCAATCTGTCCACAGTATATCAGATTGTGATGATAAAGCTGAAATCCTTACTTCTAAACTACAACTAAACCCTAGTAAATCAATCTATATCATCTGTATCTACCTACCTCCTGGCAATAATTACACTAAAATTGAGAATATCCTAAGTTGTATATCTTCTTCCTACCCACAAGAAACAATCATTTTAGGAGACTTTAATTGTGATTGGTCCTCTGTCAATACAAATAATCCTTCATCTCATATAAATCTTCATGGTTTTACTCAGACAATCAATAATCCCACAAGAATCAATAAACCCAATAACAAAGAAAGTATTTTAGACTGGATTCTTCCTAACAAACTGCAACAAACATATACAGTAATAACTTTGCGTGATGATGTAAGTGATCATTCCTTAATTTAAATCATAAGACAAAAGAGTGACATTAATTACACCCCTACCTACAGGGTCTCACGTAGCAAGAAACACTTCAACCCCTTATTATTCCAAAATGAACTAAAAGCCTGTAACTGGAATCTTCTAAAAACCCTAACCCTTGAAGATGCTATCAATTACTTCAATACCAAATTCCTATCGATCCTTGACCAACATGCTCCAAAACGATCTGTCAGAGTTAAATCTAAACCTGCCCCCTGGCTGTCCAAAGAGACAAGACAAAAAATAATACTTAGGAATAAATCTTGGGCTAAATGGAGAACTACAAAAACTATTTCAGACCATCAAACCTTTAGACAGTTAAGAAATAGCACTAAAAAAGCTGTTTTATAGATAAAAAGAATTATTACTGTAAACTACAGCAAACTCATCATAACAACCCCAAAAGGTTCTGGTCAACCTTAAATTCGCTCCTACACCCAGGCCACTCTAGTACACCTTCCCCTTTAGGGGCCGAAAAGAATACCTCACACCAAACTGCCAATGCCTTTAACTCCTTTTTCACAGACACCATTAATTCACTAGCAAGTCAACTTACTATAGCCAAATCTAACCCTCCCACCTGTATATCTGCTAATCTCCCCATATTTCAACTACAACCTATCTCTACTTCCTACATCCTAAAACTCATCCAAAAACTCAAACCTTGTACCCCATCTGCAGATCAGTTACCATCTGAATACCTTCAAAAAGCAGCTGAAGCAGTAGCTTATCCCATATCCCTCCTTATTAACAGAACCATCAATGAAGGAACCATCCCTGCTATCTGGAAAATTTCCCACATAATCCCATTACATAAAGGAGGCAGCTCAAATGAGTATTCTAACTACAGGCCTATAGCAATCTTATCAACCTTAGCAAAAATTATGGAGAAATGTATTCATCATCAGCTAATGCACCACTTAACTCAATATAACTTACTAGCCAACTGCCAACATGGCTTTAGGCCATTTCATAGCACTACCACAGCTCTCCTATCCTTTACCGAGCGTATAAATAGAAACCGCAATAATAGTATCCTGTCATCAGCACTCTTCATGGACCTGTCAAAAGCCTTTGACATGGTAAACCACCATATGCTCTTAAAAACCCTTGAATCTCTCTCTCTAGATACCAAAGCTGTTCAATGGTTTACTTCCTACCTTAGTAACAGGCAACAGGCTGTTCTCTGGGAAAACACACTTTCATCCCTTCTGCCAGACTCTCTTGGAGTACCACAAGGTTCCATCCTAGGTCCTCTCCTCTTCTCTTTATTCATAAATGACTTACATGTAGCAATACCTCAAGCTACATGTATTCAATATGCAGACAACTCAACACTCATATGCTCTGCAAACACCTCCTCCGAACTACAAACCCTAACACAGAATATATTTAGCACAGTTGAGGCATGGTTCTTGAAATGCTGCCTCCTTTTGAATGCCAATAAAACCAAACTCCTGCTCTTCAGGCCTAATAGTAAGTCCCCCCTCTTAGACTTCTCTATTACTTCCAATAATGGTACACATATAGTCCCTGACTCTACCACTAAACTGTTAGGTATTATAACTGACAATAACCTCACTTTTGATAACCACATTAATAACACTATTAAACCGTAAATAGAAAACTTGGCTCCTTATATAGAATTAAAACCTTTCTAACTTCACAGGCCAAAATTACACTCGCTCACTCTCATCTCATTTCTACTCTTCTTTATGCCTCACCCATATACACTAACCTAAAGAAAAATAACCTCACTAAACTAGCAAATGCATACAATAGCATTGCTAGATTTGCTACTGGAAACCCATTTAGAACTCACCACTGTCAGAATCTACTACAACTAAACTGGCTGGAACTGAAAAATACACTATTACTCTCCCAACTTACCTTTGTTCACAGGATATTTCACCAACCAAAAAATACCCCTATACTTTCTGACCTTATTTCTTCCTATTCTAATCTAAATTCACTACGCTCCTCTAATAAACTTCTTGTGAAGCTAACTAAGTCCAATAACATTGCAGGTGATTCGCTATTCTCCAACACCATAGGTAAATACTGGAATCTTCTACCTACCACTCTAACTTTTACATCATCACCCTTCCCCTTTAAACAAAAGCTCAAACAACATCTAAAAACACTCTGGCTATGCCCATGCATCAATCCTGACTAATCTTATGATTCTACTAATTACTCTTCTCATAATCACCCTCTCTTACCTCTCTCTACTCACTCCCTAGAGTAGACAATCTCAAAAACACCCTTGTTAATTAGCCTCTGATATGAATTAATATAGAACGTTGTATGGTTGTATAGTTTATATTTACTTAATCAATTATACTCTTCATGAATGTTTTACTAAAAATCCAAAAGGAGTGCAGTCCCAGGAAGGAAGACCTCCGAACTAATAAAAGGAAATATGTGAAGGAGGGATCATTAATACTCTGAATGGATTTACGATTTATAATTATAGTGAGATAGTACTTGAAAAAGAACATTTTAGTTTACTGGGAAAAGGCTTTAAATTTATTCCCCAAATAAAAGGGGATTTAACTTCCACACTTTTAGATTTAAAATTATTTTTTAAGAAAAATTAATTTGAACCTTATATTCAGCAAGTGTGATATTCAGAACAAAGTTGATTCTAACCAAAGGTTATTAAAACCATCAACATTTAACCCCCCTATGCACCCCCAACTTAAAAATCTGGAGAATGTGATGGAAAATGAAATCAGAAAGGTATATAAGAGAACTAGATTTAATATGAATCTCCAAGAAGGAGAATATAGGGTGTTAAATAAATTGAAAGACAATTTGAATGTTAGAATAATGAAACCAGATAAAGGTGGGGGAGCTATTTTTATGGATACTATAGTATATGAAGGTAAAATGAACCAAATTCTTAGAGATGAAGTAAAATACACAGAAGTGTCCAAGAATGAAATTATGGTAGCCTATAAAAGAACAGATATAGAATTAGAAGCTATGTATAATGAAGGGACTATAGATGGAAATAGTCTTTCTTACCTTAAGGTGGATAAACCTAAGATCCCAGTAATTTATGGTATCCATAAGGTACACAAGAATTTAATAGACCCCCCATTAAGGCCAATTGTATCTGCAGATGGTTCTAAGACATTCCCTTTAGCTAAATTTATAGATAATAAGACTAAACATATATGGACTAACAAAGCAGCTATTTTAAAAGATTCATGGGACCTTTTAAGAAATATTAATTTGGAGTTGTATAGTAAAAATATTTTATTTGTAACAATAGATATAGTGGATCTCTTTTCCTCTATTCCCTGTTCCAAAGGTATGGAAATGTTCAAAGAAGAAGTGTTTCAAGATAGAATATTGAGCCATGAAGACAAAGTAGCGTGCACAAATTTGATGGATATAGTTCTTAAAAAGAATTTTTTAATATTTAATGGGGAATTTTTTCAACAAACCCAAGGCGTAGCTATGGGCGCAGCTTGTGCACCTACATTTGCAAATATAGTCCTGGCTAACTGGGAAGAAACATATATACTTAATTCTAGTTTTAATTCTTGTTGGAACCTTTATAAGAGGTTTCTGGATGATATAGTTATCTTTTGGACAGGGGGGAAAGAAAAATTAAAGGAATTTATGGCATATATTAAAGAGACTTCCGATTTCTTGAGATTCACTTATAATGTCTCAGAAAATAATTTACAATTTTTAGATATAGAAATTTATAAATGTAATAATGCCTTTGAATCTAAAGTATATAGGAAACCGACTTACTGTAATTCCTACCTACACTATAATAGTGCACATCCAACACATTGCAAGAAGAATATAGTAAAAGGGCAATTTGTGAGGGGATCTAGGATGACAAGTAAGTTGGAGGATTTTAAGTTGGAATGTGATTTGTTGGAGAGAATGTTTTTAGATAGAGGATATAATAAGGATTTTGTTAGTAATATTAGGTTAGAGGTAGAAAGAAATAGATTAGATAAATGTCACCCTATAGTAGGAGAAAAAATAAATGGTGGGGATCAAAGAACAAAAGAGAAAGTATTTATTGATAATGGAGAATACCAACAGGTGTTTACTCTAGAATATAATGCCTTAAATAACAATATTAGGATCATCTTCTTTAAGGAATGGGAAAGGTTTATGGCATTTACTGACCTGGAGGGGTTACCTAAGGGTATACCTAAAGTGGTATATGGAAATCCTTGCAATATAAAAGATTGCTTGGAACATAAAAAGTTTGATCAGAATAAAATTAAGGGTATTAATGGTATTAAAAAGAATGGTACATATTCCTGTGGAAAATGTAATCAATGTAGCTATATGGCCAATAAGAGAAAATTTATATAGAAATAGGAGCAGATGGATTATTAGTAAAGGAATGTATAATTGTGAGATAAAGGGTTTAGTATACCTTGCCATCTGTGAAAAGTGTGGGTCTTTCTATATAGGTAAAACCGAGAGAACCTTAAAAAGAAGAGTTTATGAACATACCTATGACATAATAAAGGAAAAGGAAACAAATGCATTATATAAACTTTCCAAGGTATGTAAAGAAAATAAATTTCACTTTCTAGGAATTGAACAGATAAAATATGGGATTAGAGGGGGCCCATGGGAGGATACTATTGGGTATAGGGAATTGTGGTGGCAAGTGAGATTGGAAGCAAGCAAATTCCCAGGCTTAAACGAGCATGTGTTTATCTTGCCCCTTTTGAAATTAAAGGCAGCTAAATTATGAATTTATGTGTTAGTTGTAATACAATTTTGTACCAACAGATGGAGGTGTTGTGCTATGAAATGTGGTTTTCCTTAATATGGAACCTTCATATAATTAATATAAGATTTTAGATTTATATATATAAAATAATGTATTTATTTATTAATATTTAATAGTATTTTAAATTATTTATAAGAATGTGGAGTTATTTAAACTATTTTAATGGATGGATATTTATTTTATTGCATAAATACATGGAAGGATGAACTTATGAATATTTATGAGCCCAAAATGTAAATTGATTTGTGCATTCAAATTTAATTGAAGCTTTTTCATTGGTTTATTGGTTTTAATAGAGGTATATAAATGTTTGTGCTAATTTATGTTAGCATCCGATGAAGTCCAGTGGATGGGACGAAAACGCGATTAATCCTGGAAGAGCGTTAATGTCATTGTGTTTTTCGGGTGTTTTGTGACAATAAAGCTGGTTTTATTAGTTCAGAGGTCTTCCATCCTGGGACTGCACTCCTTTTGGATTTATAGTGGTTTTGTGGAGAGCTGACCGCTTTTTGTACTTTATAGATGAATGTTTTACTAAAGTATAACTCCCCTATTCTTATACTGTAAATAAAAGTAAATGCCCTTCCTAGTATAAATTTTCAACTAGTATATTTTAGATTCAACCTCATTTCTGTTTGTATTTTTACTAACTACTTGCTTTCTTTATGTAATGACTTGTTTGTGTTAACTTCGATGTGGAGCTTTTCTCCCCGGGCCTCTGCTGAAAATGGAAATATATCCAGTTGGACTAGCCCGGTAAACAAATGTAAAATAAATAAATAAATAAAGTATAGCATTACTGCCTTTGGTTTTAAGTAGAATCTATCCACAGTATATCAGACTGCACACCATTTTACTGTCTTTGGTTTTAAGTAGTCATCTGTTCACAGTATATCAGACTGTGCCCCATTACTACCTTTGGTTTAAGTAGCAATCTGTCCCCAGTATATCAGACTGTACACCATTACTGCCTTTGGTTTTAAGTAGCAATCTATCCACAGTATATCAGACTTTATACTTTTTTACTGTCTTTGGTCTTAAGTAGCAATTTGTCGACAGTATAACAGACTGTACACCATTTTACTGTCTTTGGTTTTAAGTAGCAATCTGTCCACAGTATCTCAGACTGTACACCATTTTACTGTCCTTGGTTTTAAGATGCAATCTATCCACAGTATATCAGACTGTATGCCATTTTACTGTTTTTGGAGTTAAGTAGCAATCTTCCACACTATATCATACTGCATACCATTTTACTGTCTTTGATTTTAAGTAGAATCTGTCCACAGTATATCTGATTGTATACCATTTTACTGTCTTTGGTTTTAAATAGCAATCCGTCTGCAGTTTATTAGACTGTATACCATTTTTCTGTCTTTGGTTTTAAGTAGCAATCTGTCCGCAGTATATCAGACTGTATACCGTTACTGCCTTTGGTTTTAAGTAGCATCTGTCCACAGTATATCATATTGTATATCATTTCTGCCTTTAGTTTAAGTAGCATCTGTCCACAGCATATCAGACTTCATACAATTTTACTGTCTTTGCTTTTACGTAGCAAACTGTCCACAGTATATGAGACTGTATACCATTACTGCCTTTGCTTTTAAGTAGCAATCTGCCCACAGTATATGACGGTATACCATTACTGCCTTTGGTTTTAATTAGCAATCTATCCACAGTATATCAGACTGTGCACCATTTTACTGTCTTTGCTTTTAAGTAGCAATCTGTCCACAGTATAGCAGACTGTGCACCATTTTACTGTCTTTGCTTTTAAGTAGCATCTGTCCACAGTATATCATATTGTATATCATTTCTGCCTTTAGTTTAAGTAGATTCTGTCCACAGCATATCAGACTGTATTCCATTGTACTGTCTGTGGTTTAAAGTAGCAATCTGTCCACAGTATATCAGACTGTATACCATTACTGTCTTTGGTTTTAAGTAGCAATCTGCCCACAGTATATCAGACTGCATACCATTACTCTCTTTGGTATTAAGTAACAATCTGTCCACAGTATATCAGACTGTATACCATTAATTTCTTTGGTTTTAAGTAGCAATCTGTCCACAGTGTATGAGACTGTATACCATTACTGTCTTTGGTGTTAAGTAGCAATCTGTTCACAGTATATCAGACTGTATACCATTACTGTCTTTGGTATTAATTTGCAATCTGTCCACAGTATATCATATTGCATATCATTTCTGCCTTTAGTTTAAGTAGAATCTGTCCACAGCATATCAGAGTTTATACAATTTTACTGTCTTTGCTTTTAAGTAGCAATCTGTCCACAGTATATGAGACTGTATACCATTACTGCCTTTGCTTTTAAGTAGCAATCTGCCCACAGTATATCAGACTGTGCACCATTTTTCTGTCTTTGCTTTTAAGTAGCAATCTGTCCACAGTATATCAGGCTGTGCACCATTTTACTTTCTTTGCTTTTAAGTAGTATCTGTCCACAGTATATCATATTGTATATCATTTCTGCGTTTAGTTTAAGTAGATTCTGTCCACAGCATATCAGACTGTATACCATTTTACTGTCTGTGGTTTAAAGTAGCAATCTGTCCACAGTATATCAGACTGTATACCATTACTACCTTTGGTTTTAAGTAGAATCTGTCCACAGTATATCAGACTGTATACCTTTTTACTGTCTTTTTAAGTAACAATCTGTCCACAGTATATCAGACTGTATACCATTACTGTCTTTGATGTTAAGTAGCAATCTGTTCACAGTATATCAGACTGTATACCATTACTGTCTTTGGTATTAAGTTGCAATCTGTCCACAGTACATCATATTGTATATCATTTCTGCCTTTAGTTTAAGTAGAATCTGTCCACAGCATATCAGACTGTACACCATTTTACTGTCTTGATTTTAAGTAGCAGTCTGTCCACAGTACATCAGACTGAACACCATTTTACTGTCTTTGGTTTTAAGTAGCAATCTGTACACAGTATATCAGACTGTATACCATTACTTGTTTTGGTTTTAAGTAGGAATCTGTCCACAGTATATCACACTCCACACCATTACTGCCTTCGGTTTTAAGTAGCAATCTGTCCACAGTATATCAGACTGTATACCGTTTTACTGTCTTTGGTTGTAAGTAGCAATCTGTCCACAGTATATCAGACTGTATACCATTACTGTCTTTGGTTTTAAGTAGCAATCTGTCAACAGTATACCAGACTGTATACCATTACTGTCTTTGGTATTAAGTAGCAATCTGACCACACTATATCACACTGTATACCATTACTTCGTTTGGTTTTAAGTAACAATCTGTCCACAGTATATCAGACTGTATACCATTACTGTCTTTGGTTTTAAGTAGTCATCTGTTCACAGTATATCAGACTGTGCCCCATTACTACCTTTGGTTTAAGTAGCAATCTGTCCCCAGTATATCAGACTGTACACCATTACTGCCTTTGGTTTTAAGTAGCAATCTATCCACAGTATATCAGACTTTATACTTTTTTACTGTCTTTGGTCTTAAGTAGCAATTTGTCGACAGTATAACAGACTGTACACCATTTTACTGTCTTTGGTTTTAAGTAGCAATCTGTCCACAGTATCTCAGACTGTACACCATTTTACTGTCCTTGGTTTTAAGATGCAATCTATCCACAGTATATCAGACTGTATGCCATTTTACTGTTTTTGGAGTTAAGTAGCAATCTTCCACACTATATCATACTGCATACCATTTTACTGTCTTTGATTTTAAGTAGAATCTGTCCACAGTATATCTGATTGTATACCATTTTACTGTCTTTGGTTTTAAATAGCAATCCGTCTGCAGTTTATTAGACTGTATACCATTTTTCTGTCTTTGGTTTTAAGTAGCAATCTGTCCGCAGTATATCAGACTGTATACCGTTACTGCCTTTGGTTTTAAGTAGCATCTGTCCACAGTATATCATATTGTATATCATTTCTGCCTTTAGTTTAAGTAGCATCTGTCCACAGCATATCAGACTTCATACAATTTTACTGTCTTTGCTTTTACGTAGCAAACTGTCCACAGTATATGAGACTGTATACCATTACTGCCTTTGCTTTTAAGTAGCAATCTGCCCACAGTATATGACGGTATACCATTACTGCCTTTGGTTTTAATTAGCAATCTATCCACAGTATATCAGACTGTGCACCATTTTACTGTCTTTGCTTTTAAGTAGCAATCTGTCCACAGTATAGCAGACTGTGCACCATTTTACTGTCTTTGCTTTTAAGTAGCATCTGTCCACAGTATATCATATTGTATATCATTTCTGCCTTTAGTTTAAGTAGATTCTGTCCACAGCATATCAGACTGTATTCCATTGTACTGTCTGTGGTTTAAAGTAGCAATCTGTCCACAGTATATCAGACTGTATACCATTACTGTCTTTGGTTTTAAGTAGCAATCTGCCCACAGTATATCAGACTGCATACCATTACTCTCTTTGGTATTAAGTAACAATCTGTCCACAGTATATCAGACTGTATACCATTAATTTCTTTGGTTTTAAGTAGCAATCTGTCCACAGTGTATGAGACTGTATACCATTACTGTCTTTGGTGTTAAGTAGCAATCTGTTCACAGTATATCAGACTGTATACCATTACTGTCTTTGGTATTAATTTGCAATCTGTCCACAGTATATCATATTGCATATCATTTCTGCCTTTAGTTTAAGTAGAATCTGTCCACAGCATATCAGAGTTTATACAATTTTACTGTCTTTGCTTTTAAGTAGCAATCTGTCCACAGTATATGAGACTGTATACCATTACTGCCTTTGCTTTTAAGTAGCAATCTGCCCACAGTATATCAGACTGTGCACCATTTTTCTGTCTTTGCTTTTAAGTAGCAATCTGTCCACAGTATATCAGGCTGTGCACCATTTTACTTTCTTTGCTTTTAAGTAGTATCTGTCCACAGTATATCATATTGTATATCATTTCTGCGTTTAGTTTAAGTAGATTCTGTCCACAGCATATCAGACTGTATACCATTTTACTGTCTGTGGTTTAAAGTAGCAATCTGTCCACAGTATATCAGACTGTATACCATTACTACCTTTGGTTTTAAGTAGAATCTGTCCACAGTATATCAGACTGTATACCTTTTTACTGTCTTTTTTTTAAGTAACAATCTGTCCACAGTATATCAGACTGTATACCATTACTGTCTTTGATGTTAAGTAGCAATCTGTTCACAGTATATCAGACTGTATACCATTACTGTCTTTGGTATTAAGTTGCAATCTGTCCACAGTACATCATATTGTATATCATTTCTGCCTTTAGTTTAAGTAGAATCTGTCCACAGCATATCAGACTGTACACCATTTTACTGTCTTGATTTTAAGTAGCAGTCTGTCCACAGTACATCAGACTGAACACCATTTTACTGTCTTTGGTTTTAAGTAGCAATCTGTACACAGTATATCAGACTGTATACCATTACTTGTTTTGGTTTTAAGTAGGAATCTGTCCACAGTATATCACACTCCACACCATTACTGCCTTCGGTTTTAAGTAGCAATCTGTCCACAGTATATCAGACTGTATACCGTTTTACTGTCTTTGGTTGTAAGTAGCAATCTGTCCACAGTATATCAGACTGTATACCATTACTGTCTTTGGTTTTAAGTAGCAATCTGTCAACAGTATACCAGACTGTATACCATTACTGTCTTTGGTATTAAGTAGCAATCTGACCACACTATATCACACTGTATACCATTACTTCGTTTGGTTTTAAGTAACAATCTGTCCACAGTATATCAGACTGTATACCATTACTGTCTTTGGTTTTAAGTAGTCATCTGTTCACAGTATATCAGACTGTGCCCCATTACTACCTTTGGTTTAAGTAACAATCTGTCCCCAGCATATCAGACTGTACGCCATTACTGCCTTTGGTTTTAAGTAGCAATCTATCCACAGTATATCAGACTGTATACTTTTTTACTGTCTTTCGTCTTAAGTAGCAATTTGTCGACAGTATATCAGACTGTACGCCATTTTACTGTCTTTGGTTTTAAGTAGCATCTGTCCACAGTTTATCATATTGTATATCATTTCTGCCTTTAGTTTAAGTAGATTCTGTCCACAGCATATCAGACTGTATACCATTTTACTGTCTGTGGTTTAAAGTAGCAATCTGTCCACAGTATATCAGACTGTATACCATTACTACCTTTGGTTTTAAGTAGAATCTGTCCACAGTATATCAGACTGTATACCATTACTGTCTTTGGTTTTAAGTAGCAATCTGTCCACAGTATATCAGACTGCATACCATTACTGTCTTTGGTTTTAAGTAGCAATCTGTCCACAGTGTATCAGACTGTATAGCATTACTGTCTTTGATGTTAAGTAGCAATCTGTTCACAGTATATCATATTGTATATCATTTCTGCCTTTAGTTTAAGTAGAATCTGTCCACAGCATATCAGACTGTACACCATTTTACTGTCTTGATTTTAAGTAGCAGTCTGTCCACAGTACATCAGACTGAACACCATTTTACTGTCTTTGGTTTTAAGTAGCAATCTGTACACAGTATATCAGACTGTATACCATTACTTGTTTTGGTTTTAAGTAGGAATCTGTCCACAGTATATCACACTCCGCACCATTACTGCCTTCGGTTTTAAGTAGCAGTCTGTCCACAGTATATCAGACTGTATACCGTTTTACTGTCTTTGGTTTTAAGTAGCAATCTGTCCACAGTATATCAGACTGTATACCGTTTTACTGTCTTTGGTTTTAAGTAGCAATCTGTCCACAGTATATCAGACTGTATACCAATTTACTGTCTTTGGTTTTAAGTTGCAATCTGTCCACAGTATATCAGACTGTACACCTTTACTGCCTTTGGTTTTAAGTAGAATCTGTCCACAGTATATCAGACTGTATACCATTACTGTCTTTGGTTTTAAGTAGCAATCTGTCCACAGTATATCAGACTGTATACCATTTTACTGTCTTTGGTTTTAAGTAGCAATCTGTCCACAGTATATCAGACTGTATACCATTACTGTCTTTGGTTTTAAGTAGCAATCTGTCAACAGTATACCAGACTGTATACCATTACTGTCTTTGGTATTAAGTAGCAATCTGACCACACTATATCACACTGTATACCATTACTTCGTTTGGTTTTAAGTAACAATCTGTCCACAGTATATCAGACTGTATACCATTACTGTCTTTGGTTTTAAGTAGTCATCTGTTCACAGTATATCAGACTGTGCCCCATTACTACCTTTGGTTTAATTAACAATCTGTCCCCAGCATATCAGACTGTACGCCATTACTGCCTTTGGTTTTAAGTAGCAATCTATCCACAGTATATCAGACTGTATACTTTTTTACTGTCTTTCGTCTTAAGTAGCAATTTGTCGACAGTATATCAGACTGTACGCCATTTTACTGTCTTTGGTTTTAAGTAGCATCTGTCCACAGTATATCATATTGTATATCATTTCTGCCTTTAGTTTAAGTAGATTCTGTCCACAGCATATCAGACTGTATACCATTTTACTGTCTGTGGTTTAAAGTAGCAATCTGTCCACAGTATATCAGACTGTATACCATTACTACCTTTGGTTTTAAGTAGAATCTGTCCACAGTATATCAGACTGTATACCATTACTGTCTTTGGTTTTAAGTAGCAATCTGTCCACAGTATATCAGACTGTACACCATTACTGTCTTTGGTATTAAGTAGCAATCTGTTCACAGTATATCAGACTGTATACCATTACTGTCTTTGGTATTAAGTTGCAATCTGTCCACAGTATATCATATTGTATATCATTTCTGCCTTTAGTTTAAGTAGAATCTGTCCACAGCATATCAGACTGTACGCCATTTTACTGTCTTGATTTTAAGTAGCAGTCTGTCCACAGTACATCAGACTGAACACCATTTTACTGTCTTTGGTTTTAAGTAGCAATCTGTACACAGTATATCAGACTGTATACCATTACTTGTTTTGGTTTTAAGTAGGAATCTGTCCACAGTATATCACACTCCGCACCATTACTGCCTTCGGTTTTAAGTAGCAGTCTGTCCACAGTATATCAGACTGTATACCATTACTGCCTTTGGTTTTAAGTAGCAATCTGTCCACAGTATATCAGACTGTACACCTTTACCGCCTTTGGATTTAAGTAGAATCTGTCCACAGTATATCAGACTGTATACCATTTTACTGTCTTTGGTTGTAAGTAGCAATCTGTCCACAGTATATCAGACTGTATACCATTACTGTCTTTGGTTTTAAGTAGCAATCTGTCAACAGTATACCAGACTGTATACCATTACTGTCTTTGGTATTAAGTAGCAATCTGACCACACTATATCACACTGTATACCATTACTTCGTTTGGTTTTAAGTAGCAATCTGTCCACAGTATATCAGACTGTATACCATTACTGTCTTTGGTTTTAAGTAATCATCTGTTCACAGTATATCAGACTGTGCCCCATTACTACCTTTGGTTTAAGTAACAATCTGTCCCCAGCATATCAGACTGTATGCCATTACTGCCTTTGGTTTTAAGTAGCAATCTATCCACAGTATATCAGACTGTATACTTTTTTACTGTCTTTCGTCTTAAGTAGCAATTTGTCGACAGTATATCAGACTGTACACCATTTTACTGTCTTTGATTTTAAGTAGCAATCTGTCCACAGTATATCAGACTGTACACCATTTTACTGTCACAGTTTTTAAGTAGCAATCTGTCCACTGTATATCAGACTATATACCATTTTACTGTCTTCGGTTTTAAGTAGCAATCTGTCCACAGTATATCAGACTGTACACCATTCTATGTTTTTGGTTTAAGTAGCAATCTGTCTACAGTATCTCAGACTGTACACCATTTTACTGTCCTTGGTTTTAAGAAGCAATCTTTCCACAGTATATCAGACTGTATACCGTTTTACTGTTTTTGGTTTTAAGTAGCAATCTGTCCACAGTATATCATACTGTATACCATTTTACTATCTTTGGTTTTAAGTAGCAATCTGTCCACAGTATATCAGACTGTATACCATTTTACTGTCTTTGGTTTTAAGTAGCAATCTGTCCGCAGTATATCAGACTGTACACCATTACTGTCTTTTGTTTTAAGTAGAATCTGTCCACAGTATATCAGACTGTACACCATTTTACTGTCTTTGGTTTTAAGTAGCAATTTGTCCACAGTATATCAGACTGTATACCATTACTCTGGTTTTAAGTAGCAATCTATCCACAGTATATCAGACTGTATACTTTTTACTGTCTTGGTTTTAAGTAGCAATCTGTCCACAGTATATCAGACTGTGCACCATTTTACTGTCTTTGCTTTTAAGTAGCAATCTGTCCACTGTATATCACACTCCGCATCATTACTGCCTTTGGTTTTAAGTAGCAATCTGTCCACAGTATATCAGCCTGCATACCATTACTGCCTTTGATTTTAAGTAGAATCTGTCCACAGCATATCAGACTGTATACCATTTTACTGTCTTGATTTTAAGTAGCAGTCTGTCCACAGTACATCAGATTGAGCACCATTTTACTGTCTTTGGTTTTTAGTAGCAATCTGTCCACAGTATATCACCCTCCACACCATTACTGCCTTTGGTTTTAAGTAGCAATCTGTTCACAGTATATCAGACTCTATACCATTTAACTGTCTTTGGTTTTAAGTAGCAATCTGTCCACAGTATATTAGACTGTATACCTATTTATTGTTATTGGTTTTAAGTAGCAATCTGTCTACAGTGTATCAGACTGTACACCATTATTGTATTTTGTTTTAAGTAAAATCTGTGCAAAGTATATCAGACTGTACACCATTTTACTGTCTTTGGTTTTAAGTAGCAGTCTGTCCACAGTATATCAGACTGTATTCCATTACTGCCTTTGGTTTTAAGTAGCATCTGTCCACAGTATATCATACTGTATACCATTACTGTCTTTGGCTTTAAGTAGCAATCCTTTCCCAGTATATCAGACTGTATACCATTACTGCCTTTGGTTTTAATTAGCAATCTGTCCACAGTATATCAGACTGTATACTTTTTTACTGCCTTTGGTCTTCAGTAGCAGTTTGTCGACAGTAGATCAGACTGTATACCATTTTACTGTCTTTGGTTTTAAGTAGCAATCTGTCCACATTATATTAGACTGTACACCATTTTACTGTCGCAGTTTTTAAGTAGCAATCTATCCACTGGATATCAGACTGTACACCTTTTTACTGTCTTCGGTTTTAAGTAGCAATCTGTCCACAGTATATCGGACTGTACACCATTCTAATGCCTTTGGTTTAAGTAGCAATCTGTCCACAGTATCTCAGACTGTACACCATTTTACTGTCCTTGGTTTTAAGAAGCAATCTGTCCACAGTATATCAGATTGTACACCATTTTAATGTCTTTGGTTTTAAGTAGCAATTTATCCACAGTATATCAGACTGTATACCATTACTACCTTTGGTTTTAAGTAGAATCTGTCCACAGTATATCAGAATGTATACCATTACTGCCTTTGGTTTTAAGTAGCAATCTATCCACAGTATATCAGACTGTATACCATTTTACTGTGTTTTGTTTTAAGAGGCAATCTGTCCACAGTATATCAGACTCTATACCATTACTGTCTTTGTTTTTAAGTAGCAATCTATCCACAGTATATCAGACTGTATACTTTTTTACTGCCTTTGGTCTTCAGTAGCAGTTTGTCGACAGTATATCAGACTGTATACCATTTTACTGTCTTTGGTTTTAAGTAGCAATCTGTCCACATTATATTAGACTGTACACCATTTTACTGTCGCAGTTTTTAAGTAGCAATCTGTCCACAGTATATCAGACTGTACACCATTTTACTGTCCTTGGTTTTAAGAAGCAATCTGTCCACAGTATATCAGATTGTACACCATTTTAATGTCTTTGGTTTTAAGTAGCAATTTATCCACAGTATATCAGACTGTATACCATTACTACCTTTGGTTTTAAGTAGAATCTGTCCACATTATATCAGACTGTAAACCATTTTTCTGTCTTTGGTTTTAAGTAGCAATCTGTCCACAGTATATCAGACTCCACTCCATTACTGTCTTTGGTTTAAATAGTAGCAATCTGTCCACAATATATCAGACTGTATACCATTAGTCCCTTTGGGTTTAAGTAGCAATCTGTCCACAGTATATTAGACTGTATACCATTACTGCCTTTGGTTTTAAGTAGAATCTAGCCACAGTATATCAGACTGTGCTCCATTACTACCTTCTGTTTAAGTAGCAATCTGTCCCCAATATATCAGACTTTACACCATTACTGCCTTTGGTTTTAAGTAGTAATCTATCCACAGTATATCAGACTGTATACTTTTTTACTGGCTTTGGTCTTAAGTAGCAATTTGTCGGCAGTATATCAGACTGTACACCATTTTACTGTCTTTGGTTTTAAGTAGCAATCTGTCCACATCAGACTGTACACCATTCTGCTCCCTTTGGTTTTAAGTAGCAATTTGTCCACAGTATCTCAGACTGTACACCATTTTACTGCCCTTGGTTTTAAGAAGCAATCTGTCCGCAGTTTATTAGACTGTATACCATTTTACTGTTTTTGGTTTTAAGTAGCAATCTTTCCACAGTATATCAGACTGTATACCATTACTGCCTTTGGTTTTAAGTCGCAATTTGTCCACAGTATATCAGACTGTATACCATTTTACTTTCTTTGGTTTTAAGTAGCAATCTGTTCGCAGAATATTAGACTGTATACCATTTTACTGTCTTTGGTTTTAAGTAGCAATCTGTCCACAGTATATCAGACTGTAGACCATTACTGTCTTTTGTTTTAAGTAGAATCTGTCCACAGTATATCAGACTGTACACCATTACTGTCTTTTGTTTTAAGTAGAATCTGTCCACAGTGTATCAGACTGTATACCTTTTTACTGTTTTTGGTTTCAAGTATCAATCTGTCCACAGTATATCAGACTGTACAGCATTTTACTGTCTTTGGTTTTAAGCAATCTTTCCACAGTATGTCAGACTGTGCACCATTTTACTGTATTTGCTTTTAAGTAGCATCTGTCCACAGTATATCATATTGTATATCATTTCTGCCTTTAGTTTAAGTAGAATCTGTCCACCACATATCAGACTGTATACCATTTTACTGCCTTTGGTTTTAAGTAGCAGTCTTTTCACAGTATATCAGACTGAATAACATTACTTCCTTTGGTTTTAATTAGCAATCTGTCCACAGTATATCAGACTGTATACCATTACTGCCTTTGGTTTTAAGTAGCAATCTGTCCACAGTATATCAGACTATGCACCATTTTACTGTGTTTGGTTTTAAGTAGCAATCTGTCCACAGTATATCAGACTGTATAGCATAGTCTTTGGTTTTAAGTAGCAATCTGTCCACAGTATGTCAGACTGTATACCATTACTACCTTTGATTTTAAGTAGAATCTGTCCACAGTATATCAGACTGTATACCATTACTGTCTTTGATTTTAAGCAGGAATCTATCCACAGTATATCAGACTGTGTACCTTTTTACTTTCTTTGGTTTTATGTAGCAATCCGTCCACAGTATATCAGACTGTACAACATTACTGTCTTTGGTTTTAAGTAGCAATCTATCCACAGTATATCAGACTGTATACCTTTTTACTGTCTTTGGTTTTAAGTAGAATCTGTCCTCAGTATATCAGACTGTATACCATTATTTATTTATTTGCAATTTGATTACCGGGGAAGTCCATTGGGCTGAATTGACCCATTTTCCTTGGAGGCCCTGGGAGAAAAGCTCCAAGATGCATTATACAATTTAGATGCAAATAATAGTTAATATTAAAGATCTTATGTAGAATAGTTACTCATAAATGCATTCAATATCATGCATAGTTAAATTCATTAAGCTTGAAGGTAGGGATCACACAGTTTCATTTGAGGAAAACAAATATGTGTTAGGTGTGGAAACAGTTTGCATACAAACCTTTTAAGAAAATGTAAATATGCTTTACATACACACATCAACAGAAGAATGCTATTTACAATATTTACCAAGTCGGGCTGTGTGAGGGTAGCTGTAGGAGGTGAGAGCTTAGAGAGAAGTTATAGAAATTGTTGAGAGCTTAGATAGGCTCATAGGAAGATAACTGTAAGAGCTGTAGAGCTTGGGAACCAGAGCGAGAACCCCCTTGGATTAGGTTGGGTGAAGGCAGGTACATTTCCATTTAGTGGACAGGTGTTTGAATAGTTAGGTTTTGAAGTTTTCTGAGTTTGGTATGGTTCTTAGTGTGGAGGGAAGGGAATTCCATTTTTTGCCTAGTGAGAAAGATAGGAGATGTTGGCCTGCAGGACATTTAGGTTTATGGATAATAATTAAGTTCAGATTTTTAGATCTGAAAGCTCTGTTGGGTGTATAAGGGGGAAGGATGTTAGTTAGAGTGTGACATTTTGTTGGGTGAAATATGAGTCTATGTGCAGTAGTGAGTTGGAGATAGGCTAGATAGTTTGGGAGTTCATGCCAATTCAGGGATTGTAGGGTTAGGCAGTGATGGGTGCTATTTTTAGAATTAGAAGCAAATGTAGAGATTTTGTTGTAGCAGTTTTCTAGTTTAGAGGTGATAGAGGAGGACAAGTTGGTTAGGAGAGGGGCTCCGTATAATAAGGAAGGAAGAATATAAGTCGAGGCCAGAGTTTGCCTGGTAGAGTTGGAGAGAAAGCGATTATTCCTATACAGCATACCTAGCTTTTGGTGGGTTTTCTTAATATTTTGTTGAATATGAATATCAAACTTGAGGTGTTCATCTACAGTAATGCCAAGTAGTTTGGCAGAGGGGACTACTTCTATAGGTGAGTTGGTTTGACTATAGACTTTGAAGTTGTTTTTATCATAGGAGAGGGTCTTTGTGGGAGGGAATAGTAGAATCTTTCATTTATTTGGATTGAGAGAGAGGTGGTTTTGGTGCATCCAGTTTTCAGTTGTTGAGAAGGCAGTTTGGATTTTAGTCAGAAATTCAGAGAGGTTTGAGGCAGAGGAGACTAAGGTTGAATCATTTGCGTATTGAATGAATTTTAGCATCAGGAATAGCAGTGTGAAAGTTATTGATGAAGATGTTAAAAAGCATTGGCCCAAGGATGGATCCCTGTGGTACACCAGTTGGGGTAGGTAGGAAAGAAGAGATGGAGTTCTTCCTTTTGCCTGCCTGTGATCTGTCTGATAGATAGCTGGAGAACCAGGATAAAGCATTATGTGAGAGATTAAGGTTTGAGAGATGACAGAGAAGGTGCTTGTGGGAAACAGTATCAAAGGCTTTAGACAGATCGAGCAAAACAGTAGAAACTAAGTGGCCTGAATGTCGGGCCTGATTGAAAGTTTCTAGGAAAGAGAGTAGAGCAGTTATTGTGCTATGGCCTGGATGTAAGCCATGCTGGGTAGGAGTGAGAAGATTGTTTTGGGTCAGGAAAGGCATAAGTTGGAGGTGGATGCATTTTTCTAGGATTCTGGAGATTGGTGAGAGCAAAGCAATGGGGCGAAAGTTTGAGATGCTGGTATTTTTGCCTCCTTTATGAAGAGGAAGAATATAAGCTGAGCGACAGAGTTTGGGGACGTATGATTCTTTTATGGATCGGTTGATAATGATGCTGATTGGGAGTGCAATGCCATCAGCAGCACATTTTAGGAAGGAAGAGGGAATTTTGTCGGAAGCGTTAAAGCAAGGTTTAAGTTTGGACAAAAGTTTTTTTTATAAAGTTAGTGGAGATGGGTTTGAGTTCAAACAGATGAGGTGAGTTAGAAGGGGGAGAGTGTAGAACAGTTGGGTTATTATTGGGAAATGTCTTGGTGAGGGTAGTAATAGTGTCTATGAAAAATGAGTTAAATTCAGAGCCTAGTTTGAGATCAGATTTACTTGGGTCAGGACGGATTATTCTTGGAGCCTGGATTGAGGAGTGAATTTACTGAGTTCCAGAATTTTTGGGGGTTTTATTGCTATTGGACTGAAGTTTGATATAGTAGGATTTTTTGCCTTTGGTGATTAGTCTTTGTGCATGGTTGTGGAGCTGTTTATATTGGAGCAAGGTATTATCCAATTTATTGTTTTGGTAAAGCTTCCATAGTTTGTCTCTGTGGTGCATAATCTGTTTTGTCTCTTTGGATAGCCAAGGAGCAGTTTTAGTTTTTATCCTTTTGTTTCTTAGTGGGGCTAGTGAGTTTAAAGTATCAAGGAAGACAGAGTTGAAGTATTCTATAACCTTGTCAAGAGGAAGGATGTTTAGAATTTGCCAGTTCATTTGTTTGAAAGTATTTGAGAAAGTAAATGGGTCGAAGCTACTGAGGTTGCGAGTTTGAATGTACTGATGCTGGTGTGGGGCGGAACTAGTTGAGCGATGCATGAAGGCTGGGAGGTAGTCACTAAAGGTATCAGGAATTGTGCCAGGCTTGGTTATTTTATTTGGATCTGAGACTAGGATCCAATCTATAGTGGATCCGGGAGGATTTATTTTGTTAGGTCGAGTGATGGAGAGGATAATTTGAGTGAAGTTATAGAGGTTAATGGATAGGGAGGGAGAGGGGCAATTGATTTTATTCCAGTCAATATTCACATCACCAAAGATATAAGTTTCATAGTTAATTTCAGTAGAGGCCCATAGGAGAATATTTTTTGAGTATAGAGATATTATTACCAGGTGAGATATATAGGGCAATGATGCAGATAGTTTTATGTTTATTTAGTTTTAGAATTCCAGCAGTTAGTTTAGTGTTCTGGAATTGAGGAATTGGAATTTGGAGGGGAATTAACGTAAGAAGGTTGGAGTAGACTAGGGCAGTGCCTCCACCTTTTTTATTTAGTCGGTCATTTCTGAAACAATGAAATCCTGGGGGCAGAATCTCAGAGTTGGAGATAAAGGGCTTGAGCCAGGTTTTGGAGTTGGCTAAGATATCTGTTTGATTATGGCTTAACCAAGCTTGAAATTGGTGTACTTTGTTGTTTAGACTTTGTGCATTAATTGTAAAAATCTTTAGGGTATTGAGATAGGAGGAAGAGGGTAAGGGATGAGTGTTGTTAATAAAGGATGTAGGACCAGGGTTAGGATGGATATCACCAGCTCGGACTAGGTTGTTGAAGGAGATATCCTTTAGCCATATTGGTCTGTCATGCATGAATTTTGGTAGATTGTAATTGGAGCAGGTGACATGTCTTGACTTTAGAGGAGAAGAGTTTAGGGTGGAATAGGTGCAGAGGGTTGGGCTGAATGAGAGAAGAGGAGATAGAGTGGAAATGGGAGTAAGATTGAGGGGGAAGGTGGGTTTGTATTGTAGTTGTCTTTGTAGGTGGTATTGGACAAGCATAGGTGGAATATGAGGTAGCATAGTATAAGGGAAGTAGGAACAGAAAGAGGAGGCTGGGGGACTGGAGGGTGTGATAACTTGAGGAGAGCATGTTGGAGCAAAGAGAGAGTGGTATGAGTGGTTAGGAAAATAGAGAAGGCTATGAAGAAGAAAGGGTTTAAAAAGTGATTGAGGTATTCTAGAGATTTAAGGAAAGAGGAGGGGACTATAATTATTGGGTGGAGCACAGATTACAGAGTTTAAGAAGGATGGCTATAGGTGGGAGGAGTAATGAGGGGGGAGCTGGTATTGGGTAATTAGGCTAAGAGCGTGGGGTAAGATAGGAATAACGCTTGGAGTACTGGGGGGGCAGGTGGGAAATGGGGGCAGGGTAGGGGAGCGGAGTGAGCCCAGAGGGCGAACGGAGTGGGAAAGAACACTAGAGGTGAGTATGGCAGAAAAAGTATCAGCAAAGAGCAGTTTAAAGGCTGTAGTTGGAAGGTATGAGCTAAATATTTCCAGCCAGAAAAAGAAGGCTGCCTTTACAGAGGTTGGTTTAGCAGGGGGGAGAAGATATTTACAGTCTAAGGATATTAACTCATAACCAACTGTTTGTGAAAAAATAAAACTTGTTGGGATTATAAAGAATATCTAGGATTTATATTGGTAGATGCTGCCACCTAATGGTAGAAGGAGATAGCAAACAGCAGGGATAGTTGGAACAGTCTTAGGTTTAAATATATTCTAGGTTAGTGATAACAGGAGGGGGAGAGGGCAAACGGTCTGCAGTAGGCTGCTAGAATGCACACATGGGAGAGCAGATTAACTCTACAGATAGTACATCATCTACATTTAATTAGTGTTAAGCAACATACATTTACACAATCTTATTGTGGGGGGGGGGGGTCTTCTCAGTAGTATTTTTCTAAGTATCAGGCAAACTGGCCAATTCAGGGTGTCTTCAGGTGATGGCCGGAGGTATTCCTTTTGCGTTTAATGCAGGGAGGGTGCACCCGGGATGGATTACTGTAGAGAAGAGGGAGACAACACTGAGTTAGTTAATATTGCAGATGTAGAGGGGAAAGGTAGCAGGTAATGGATGTTTAGAGAAGAAGGGAGAGTGTAACAAAGCACAGTAGCAGAGAGAGGCTATGGTTAGATGAGGCTGGAGCAAGTATGTAGAGGAAGATTAGGTTTAGGGGATTAACAATGGAAAGCAGCAGACATTATGCTATGAACAATACAAGTTAGGCAATATAGGCTCCATTAAATAGAACAAAACATTCATTCAGCAGTTCAGCATGCAATCAGTGACCCTAGTCCATTTGAGAGGACAGGGTTATACAGGTGTAGAGCTGCATAGAAGCAGCAGAAAGCAAGGGGTAAATGATAAAGTAATACTATAAAATCTCTAAACAGTGCAATATATAGTGCTCAACAGACTAACACAGTAAACTACGATATGTTCATGCTGTGCAATAACTTGTGCTGAACAGTTTTCAAAACAGTTTTCAGAACAATATAAAAGCCATGTGGTGCCCTTATAGAGACAAATGGAAAAGAAAAATAGCTGCTAAGCCAGTAATTAAGGTAAAGGCTCTGGTAAGACCATTGATCCACCTTGAAAGAGAAATAAAGGCCTTCAATGATATATGTTCATTGGCGTCCTTTTAATAGGACATCTGGAGAGCAGATGAGGCCAGCAAAGTGCAACAGGCGAGCCCTATATACTCAGACTAAAGTAATGCAGCTGGCGACAACATAAAGAGAGACCCACTCATCCCAAAAAGCAGCTTACAGCTGCTATACCGGTAATTAACCTAAGCAAAGGGCAAATGACACAGTACAAAGCAAGCAGTCAAACAGTACAGTATATAGGGCAAAATGGTCCCCAAAACCATGTAGAAGCTGTGCGGAGCCCTTATAGATTAAAAATGGAAAGAAAAATGGCTGCTAAACCAGATTTTAAGCAGAAGACTTAAAGGGGGATTGTTATTCCACCTTAAGAGGCTATCCGGCATTCAGCGATGCACTTTGGTTGGCGTCCTTTTAACAGGACATCATACACCAGGTTTCCAGTCGTGACAAGACAGCAGTATTCAATCAAGCCCCTTGTACCCATACAAAATTAATGCAGCATTAGTCAGTGTAGAAAAGAGCCCCACTCATCCCAAAAGCAGCTTGCAGAGGTCAAAAACACATGTAGATCACAAATAAATGAAGCCGTCAGCATGAGGCCAACAATAACCATACAACACAGTTACAAACATTGCACTGGAGTGATAGCCATCAGCACAAGGTCATCTATAACCCTAAAACACAGTTACAAGTAAAAGGCTTGCAAATAATGGACAGATATGCTGAAAAGACCTACCGGCAGGTGAAAACAAGCAGCCTAAACTGCAGTACCAGCACAGAGGAGATGTGGATGCTCAGGACAGGATTTAAAAATGGCACCACAGTCTGTGTGAGATGTAAGTAAACTCCAGGAAGAAACTAGCTATTGGGGAGGGGATATGTGGAGGAAAGGTGGTTGGACTAGAGGGGTAGAAGGTAGGAGTGACTAAAGGGGTGGAAAGTTGGTAGGAAGAACAGTTCCAGGAGGGGGGAGGGCGTAATAGAGGTGAGTATGGCAGAAAAAGTATCAGCAAAGAGCAGTTTAAAGGCTGTAGTTGGAAGGTATGAGCTAAATATTTCCAGCCAGAAAAAGAAGGCTGCCTTTACAGAGGGTGGTTTAGCAGGGGGGAGAAGATATTTACAATCTAAGGATATTAACTCATAACCAACTGTTTGTGAAAAAATAAAACTTGTTGGGATTATAAAGAATATCTAGGATTTATATTGGTAGATGCTGCCACCTAATGGTAGAAGGAGATAGCAAACAGCAGGGATAGTCGGACCAGTCTTAGGTTTAAATATATTCTAGGGTAGTGATAACAGGAGGGGGAGAGGGCAAACGGTCTGCGGTAGGCTGCTAGAATGCACACACGAGAGGGCAGATTAACTCTATAGATAGTACATCAAATCTACATTTAATTAGTGTTAAACAACATACATTTACATAATCTTGTTGGCGGGGGGTCTTCTCAGTAGTATTTTTGTAAGTACCAGGCAAGCTGGCCAATTCAGGGTGTCTTCAGGTGATGGCTGCAGGTATTCCTTTTGCGTTACTGTCTTTGGTTAAGTAGCAATCTGTCCCCATATATTAGACTATATACCATTACTGCCTTTTGTTTTAAGTAGCAATCTCTCCACAGTATATCAGACTGTATAGCATTACTGCATTTGATTTTATGGAGAATCCGTCAACAGTATTTCATACTGTACACCATTTTACTATCTTTGGTTTTAAGTAGTAATCTGTCCACAGTATATCAGACTGTATACCATTACTGCCTTTGGTATTAAGTAGCACTCTGTCTGCAGTATATCAGACTCGACAACATTACTGCATTTGATTTTAAGTAGCAATCTGTCCACAGCATATCAGACTGTATACCATTACTGTCTTTGGTTTTAAGTAGCAATCTGTCCACAGTATATCAGACTGTATACCATTACTGTCTTTGGTTTTAAGTAGCAATCTGTTCACAGTGTATCAGACTGTACACCATTTTACTACCTTTGGTATTAAGTAGCAATCTGTCTGCAGTATATCAGACTCGACAACATTACTGCATTTGGTTTTAAGTAGCAATCTGTCCACAGTATATCAGACTGTATACCATTACTGTCTTTGGTTTTAAGTAGAATCTGTCCACAGTATATCAGACTGTATACCATTTTACTGTCTTTGGTTTTAAGTAGCAATCTGTTCAGTGTTTATCAGACTGTACATCATTACTTCCTTTGCTTTTAAGTAGCAATCTGTCCACAGTATATCAGACTGTATACCATTTTACTGTCCTTGGTTTTAAGTAGCAATCTGTTCACTTTTTATCAGACTGTACATCATTACTTCCTTTGGTTTTAAGTAGCAATCTGTCCACAATAAATCAGACTGTATACAATTTCTGCATTTAGTTATAAGAAGAATCTGTCCACTGTATATCTGACTGTACACTATGTTACTGAGTTTGGTTTTAAGTAGCAATCTGTCCACAGTATATCAGACTGTATACCATTACTGCCTTTGGTTTTAAGTAGCAATCTGTCCACAGTATATCAGACTGTATACCATTTTACTTTCTTTGGTTTTAAGTAGCAATCTGTCCACAGTATATCAGACTGTATACCATTTTACTTTCTTTGGTTGTAAGTAGCAATCTGTCCACAGTATATCAGACTGTATACCATTTTACTTTCTTTGGTTGTAAGTAGCAATCTGTCCACAGTATATTAGACTGTATACCATTTTACTTTCTTTGGTTTTAAGTAGCAATCTGTCCACAGTATATCAGACTGTATACCATTTTACTTTCTTTGGTTGTAAGTAGCAATCTGTCCACAGTATATCAGACTGTATACCATTTTACTTTCTTTGGTTGTAAGTAGCAATCTGTCCACAGTATATCAGACTGTATACCATTTTACTGTTTTTGGTTGTAAGTAGCAATCTGTCCACAGTATATCAGCCTGTATACCATTTTACTGCCTTTGGTTGTAAGTAGCAATCTGTCCACAGTATATCAGACTGTATACCATTTTACTTTCTTTGGTTGTAAGTAGCAATCTGTCCACAGTATATCAGACTGTATACCATTTTACTTTCTTTGGTTGTAAGTAGCAATCTGTCCACAGTATATCAGACTGTATACCATTTTACTTTCTTTGGTTGTAAGTAGCAATCTGTCCACAGTATATCAGACTGTATACCATTTTATTGCCTTTGGTTTTAAGTAGCAATCTGTCCACAGTATATCAGACTGTATACCATTTTACTTTCTTTGGTTGTAAGTAGCAATCTGTCCACAGTATATCAGACTGTATACCATTTTACTTTCTTTGGTTGTAAGTAGCAATCTGTCTACAGTATATCAGACTGTATACCATTTTACTTTCTTTGGTTGTAAGTAGCAATCTGTCCACAGTATATCAGACTGTATACCATTTTACTGTCTTTGGTTGTAAGTAGCAATCTGTCCACAGTATATCAGACTGTATACCATTTTACTTTCTTTGGTTGTAAGTAGCAATCTGTCCACAGTATATCAGACTGTATACCATTTTACTTTCTTTGGTTGTAAGTAGCAATCTGTCCACAGTATATCAGACTGTATACCATTTTACTTTCTTTGGTTGTAAGTAGCAATCTGTCCACAGTATATCAGACTGTATACCATTTTACTGTCTTTGGTTGTAAGTAGCAATATATCCACAGTATATCAGACTGTATACCATTTTACTGCCTTTGGTTTTAAGTAGCAATCTGTCCACAGTATATCAGACTGTATACCATTTTACTTTCTTTGGTTGTAAGTAGCAATCTGTCCACAGTATATCAGACTGTATACCATTTTACTTTCTTTGGTTGTAAGTAGCAATCTGTCCACAGTATATCAGACTGTATACCATTTTGCTGTCTTTGGTTGTAAGTAGCAATCTGTCCACAGTATATCAGACTGTATACCATTTTACTTTATTTGGTTGTAAGTAGCAATCTGTCCACAGTATATGAGACTGTACACCATCACTGTCTTTCCTTTACATTTTATGTCTTCAATATGATAGAGAAGGAAAGCTATACGATTCTTGGTCTGGCAAAATACCTGTCCCCTAAAAAATAAGCTGTTGGTCTCCTTGGCTTACAAAGTATATACCTGATGGCTATGTGTATGTTTTATTATTCAGCTGTAAGTGCATTTGAATAAGATTTATTATTTCAATATTCACCACAAAAAGCACAATAAATGCCACATGCCTTTTCAGATATTTAGTGAACTGTTTTCTGAGAAAGTTAACTGCAACAGTATTTGCCAACCCACACTGTTATACAGTTAAATGTCTGTTTATAAAGATATAGATGGATACCTTTCATAAAAATGTATCTGTTTATGCACAGTTGTCAGAAAATTATGATTTTTCTAAACATGCTTTCCAGTTAACAACATCACAGAGGTATTTAATCCAAAATAATTTTATTTTGGCAGATATTTAATAAAAAAAATCCATAGAAATACCAAACAACAGGCTTCAGTTCTAACAGTGGATGTACCCAATAAACAAACAGGAGGCATTTTTTAACAGGGAGGGGATAAAGGAAATGTGTTTAAGCATATTAAGCTCATTCTGGCTTGCTGCACTTCCTTTCTGTAAACACATGGTTTATCACAGGTATGAAATGTTATCTAGACTTGTTAATAATTCATTGTTTCAGTGGTTCTGAACTATACTCCTATTCAATGTATGTGCATTGCAGATTAGCTTTCCTGTCATAGACTGGATAAATTATGAAAGCTTATGTATAAAATGTAAATAGGTAAAGCTTGTACTTAAATATCATGCATTTTAAGTCTGTAACAATATGCATTTTTGTACTACATTTAGACAACTATCTGTGAACATGATTCATGTAAAACATTTTCAAATCCTTTTAAAGACATGAATTTTATCAAGTGTTTAAAACCATTTTGGAAGGAAATACTGATGAGTGAACAGAAACCATGATCAGCAGTCTCAAATGAAAAGATGATAGCTACAATACTATACAATGACAGATTAAGACAATGCTTAAACACATTTTCATGAATTTCTATGAAGTGGCAAATGGTCAGCGTTTAAGAAGTACCAAACAAAAAGTTATACATGAAGGCACAAAAAGCAACTGTAAAACACTGGTTATATATAAATATTAAAGAAAAATATGTATACAGTGCAGTAACTGTGATGTTTTTGTACCAGCACCAACACTTTTAAAGTCATAAGCACCTTTAAATTACAAATACATTGTCAGGTAGTCATGTGATACCAAAGTGAAATAGCACCTTTCAAAGTTGTCATCTGGAACCGGGAGACAGAACCACTAAACTATATTCTAGCTAACCAACCCCCCCCCCCCCACCCCACATAAAAATGCAGTACTTTAAAAAAGAAATTCATACAAAATAGCTGTGGGACTCTTAACTGTACAAACTAATTATAACAAATTATTTCCATAACCAGTCAACAGTTCTGCTAGTCTATATGGCATCACAGTGCATCCATAGCAATGGTTTCTAGAACTTTTATTTATCTTTAACATAGCACCTGAACAGAAACTCAAAAAATAGTTTTAAAAAAATTCAACCTGAGTTTAACATCCCAGTTGTTTAAAGACAGAAATCTGCAAACTTTCACAAGCAGGCATCATCACCCAGAGAAAATAATTTTGGGCTCAGCATTCGACAAAATTCCTCATACGGATCTGCTATATTCCGAGCTGATTGTTATGTGCATCTAGGCTTCTGCATCTTCTGGTTTCAAAATGATTACCTACATTTATTGTCTGAGAACCCTTATTCACATTTTAGGTTACCATGTGGAAAAATAATAATTGTTGCTAGAGCTTCAAATTATTCTTTATAGTTTATTATATCAAACCTTGCTGGGACTCTGGATTGTTAGTTTGTTTAATGGACGGATTTTGGTTTTCTGTATTTGGCAAATTGGACCTTGATATGATGGTCAGTAACCCTAATACAAATGCACAATAAAAATATTTGTGCAACATGTCAGGAAAGTATCAAAGATTTTGCTTGAAATAATAACACTGTGCTTTATTAATGGCCAAATTAGGCAGTGAAACACATTTGAAGTCTTTGCCAACAGTTACCATAGAAACTGCCCCTGAATCCAAAATAATAGCAAAATGACTCCCAAAGCTTTATACAGGTAAAAGGTAGTAAAATGGAATGCATACATATATGCAAACCCCACAGTAAAAACCAAACGTGACAGTACCCAGTAAGCCCTGATTTATCAAGGTAACTAGAAACGAATAAATATAACCATAACAACGTGCTTATAAATGCTGGGTTTGAATTCCAACCACAATGTACTTATCATTTTCTCCTTTCAGCTTTGAGGCCAAAATGGCATAATTTCTACCCAGTGATATTTTTAAACCTATATGTCAGTCACCTGCAGCTCAGCTATGAGATGATTAATTAATACATACATCAACAGTTGTATGTCTTTAGTGTGGCCCTTCTAGATGAAGATGCTACAACAGTACATTATAGTTTTGCAGAGTGTTCAGAATATTGTACTAGTCAAAGCAGAAGAGTAATGCAGACTTACAGTCCTTCATAATATATTATTTACTGTGCAAGTCTATACTGCCTATTCTCCAGAAATGCCCAATTCTTTTTTATGGAACTGAGAACCGTAAGATGGCTGACAACATGGCCAGTGCAGCTTAGAATCCTTAGCTGACTTCTGAGAAATTTGAAATAGTGCCTTTCCATATAATATAACAAAAAACAAAACAAGGCATTTTAGAAATTCAACTCCTTCAGGGAAATACATTCAATGTGAACCACTGAGTTCTAGACACACTTTCATTTTTCGGGTATCATGTGCCATTCATGTGCTTCAAAGCACCTTGCGTTGGCACTACATGTGCAAGTAAAATACAGGAAAGCATTTACTCTTAATTGTTCAAATATGTGGAAGTTGCACTGTTTCTAAACCTGCTGACTTAACAAGTGGTAATGGCTGACAGGAGATATAGTCAAAAAGCCACACAATACAAACAAATGTTCAAAAATATAAACCTTTACAAAACCATTTATTAACAAAGTTATAAAAAATATATATGCTAAACTGAGGCCATTGTTTTCCTTCTTTTCTGACCAATATTACACATTTCCCATTCTTTTTACAGTTTGGTGCTGAGGTGCTGACAGATAAAGCTGGTAGGGGTCCCCCTTTTGTAATGAAAGTATTATCCGGTTTTCATTTAGTCTGCTGTTAATTCAGCTTTATTTCCAGGTTCATCCTGAGTGCTTCTCCAATTTCACCCAAGAGGTAGTTGATGTCATTCTTGTCCTCCAGTTTCTGCAGTTCAGGCTTTCGGTATAGTGGTACGCTTGCAATTTCCAGGCTGTAAGTACCAGGCACGACCTTCTTGCGGCTAAGATGAAGGTAGCTAAGTCCATCTTTCTGGTGAATGCGGAAGTGGCCTTCTTCATTGCCATAGGTGATGACATAGCGCACATGGTTCTCCAGTGGCTCAATGGCAGGCAGGAATTCCAGAATGTGCTCTCTGTTGATGACATCAGAAATGTTGAGGTTCATGCGGATTGGTCCATCAGTGTCCACACTGGCCAAGCTTATGTAATCCTAAAGGCAGAAAATATGGTACATTGCATCAGAAGTTATTTTTTATAGGTAATATAGTAATAACTGTTAGCAAGATTACAATTGCTTTCAAAGATAAAACAAGTATGTAGAATTCTAATACAAGTCTCAGTATCCAAGCTTAAGTAAACTTAATTAGATAAAGGGCGGTGATTGAAATGAAAATATGAATGCAAGATAATTCCAATACAGCAAATACAGAATGAGAAGGTGCACTCCAGGAGTGTGCTCTAAGTATATATTTTCAGCATTACGTTTTAAATATCTATTAATCTTTACCACTCCCCATAAATGACAGCATTCTGTTTTAAATATCTATTAATCTTTACCACTCCCCATAAATGACATCATAAGAAATTAACTATATTTTTAGTATTTTGTTTTAAATATCTATTAACCTTTACCACTCCCCATAAATGACATCATAAGAAATTAACTATATTTTCAGCATTCTATTTTAAATATCTATTAATCTTTACCACTCCCCATAAATGACATCATAAGAAATTAACTATATTTTCAGCATTCTATTTTAAATATCTATTAATCTTTACCACTCCCCATAAATGACATCATAAGAAATTAACTATATTTTCAGCATTCTATTTTAAATATCTATTAACCTTTACCACTCCCCATAAATGACATCATAAGAAATGAACTATATTTTCAGCATTCTATTTTAAATATCTATTAATCTTTACCACTCCCCATAAATGACATCATAAGAAAATAACTATATTTTCAGCATTCTATTTTAAATATCTATTAATCTTTACCACTCCCCATAAATGACATCATAAGAAATTAACTATATTTTCAGCATTCTGTGGTAAATATAGACTAACTTTAACTACATACATAAACTATGCCATCAGAAAGTAACTAGATTTTTTGCATACTGTGGTAAATATCTAACACTGTTAACTATTCTCCATATATTATATCATATATTATATTATATTGTCTACTTAGAGGCGATCTCTGCTTAACATACAAGGCCATGTCAAACCCTGAGCTGTTGGATATGCTCCACTTAAAGAAATCCCAATCCCTCAGAGCCACACACTCCAGGGATGTAAACCTTGTCATCACAATGAACAAAACATGTTGGAGGGATAGTTTCCTGACCCAGAGATTCCCCATACTCTGAAATAGACTGCCCATACATGTCAAGCAGAACACCTCCTTGGCCCTCTTCAAAAGGAACCCTGATGATTGGATTGGAGATAGGAAATTCACCCCGGGGATCATGTCAGTCGCCCTGCTAGACAGGGGTCCAGGGAAATAAATATTGTGGGAAGAAATATCCAGGGAATTGTTATGGCTAGGCTTGTATAGGCCCTAGGGCTGATAGCCTAGTAGCAACCTATGAACCTATAAGAAATTAAAATTGTGAAAAATTGCATGATGTGCATTAATAATGACATTTATACCAGAAATAAAAAAAAGGTCATAGATAATTCACATTCAAATAAATTTGTGTAGTTCAGTACAAACAGGAACATGAACTGCATTGTAGCACAGAATTATATTAAATGAGGCAAGTTAAACATTACTGAGAAGCAAACTTTTGTGTTAAAGTAGAATGAGTGAGTTAAAAAGATAGGAAAGACACTTAAACCGCATACATAATGCTTGTAGCTAAATTTGTATGTTTAAATACTCTGCATACCAAATGAGTGCATATGTGTTACCTGTCAGTTTTACAACTGGAGACACACCAAACTATGCAGTTTTTACTAAATGTTTGCTTCTTGGATAACACAACAAATCAGTTCTTTCATGTTACAAGAAATAGAAATATAAAGCTGTTGAATTATTACAAACAATACTATCTAGTAATTATCTGTGTACAGTATTTTCAGAATCTGAAGATCACAGGAACCTTGCCAAATACCATTCCCAAGAAGAACTTCCCTTCCAGAAGAGCAAAACATGTCAGGCGAAAGAACTTGTGAGAGCCCATCAACAAACATTAACACTATAACGCATTCCTTTCTTTTCTTTGCTCCACTCCCTACTGTCATTTTTATTTAATGTATAATAATGTTTACCTACCAAAGTTATGAATATGGAATCAGATACGGGGACTAGTACTGCACCACATACTTTCCCTGTCCAGTAGCACTTCTGATCTACACAATCCAGTCTTTATTTGTTCTATTTTTCTCTTCCCTCACCAATCTTTTATCAAACACACTGCATTTCTTATCATCCTTAAACATGCTTCTGTTTTCCCATATAACCTTTTATGCTGTTTTTTCTTCCCCATACCAGGAGCGTTTCATTTTCTACCTTCCTCCGCACTGTCTATACCACTTTCTGCTTCTCCAGTGCCACTCGTGGCCAACTTCATGCATAAAACAACAGCTTTTCTGGTCTCACAACCATCTCATCCCAAAGGCTTTGCCTTGCAATCTCCCTACATGTCCCACTTACAACCTAAAAACATTGATCCAGAGATTCATATCTCCATCGTCACCCACATCATCTGAACACCGCCCAGTAGTGAAGCGGGATTTGTGGGTGCACATACATTATGTCCATCGACCTCACCCTAGCTCTCTTTGTCTACAATAGTTCTTCTCATCTGTCAAACCCTCTTAAATTATTCAGGCTAGTTCTATTATGTCAGTACCACAACGATGATGCAGAAACCTTTTGCTGTAAGGTGTCCACATGAAGGAAAGCCTTTCTGAATCCCAGAGAGGGAGACAGAGAAAGAGATCATGAAATAGGAACAAGTGAGTTATATTCCCCTTCCTTTTAATGAAAAAACGATGGGATTCACTGTCTGTAAGCACTCAGTACATTTGGTAAAACATAGCAATAGGCAGTAATCTCAAAACAGAAAAAATAAAATATCCAACAACAGAATAGCAGAAGACTAATTCAATTAATGTGTTTGTTAAATGCTTTGTTCAACAATGTTAGATTACATCAAAAAAAGCTTTAAGCTCACTATGTATTCTAATAAAATCTTTAATACATAGTGTTTTTGTCCTTAACTGTCAATATGTTTCTCTTAGTTCCAGTGAATTATTAATGTCCTCTCCTGTCACTGAAAAGTAAACACATCTGTCACCACAAACACAAACTTCCTACAGTCTGTGCAGAACAAAGAGTGTCAGTACAAAGCATTATCTAATTTTGAAATGTTTTATATCACTAAAATATCCCCTAATATATTTTCTTAGCAGTTGAAGAGCTTTGTTTTTAAAAATTAATTTAATATTTATTTTTAAGACATTGTACCTGATTGATGTCAGCCAATTAATTAATTGTATAAACAAACTCAGTTCATTGGGTATATATCTAGGTTTAAGTGCATCTGTTTTAGTTCTGATTAAGACTAAAGTTGTTAAAACACTTAACTAACACATTAAACTGAACAACTCTTGCTATCCTGCTGTTGGATATTTTATTTTTTTCTGAGGGTATTCTAATCTTTCATTGTGGGATTTGGCAGCTGGTTTCTTTGTTTAGTTTAATAATCTTAAACAGCCTAGCATCATTTAAAAGGGATTTCAAAAGCTGTAAAATGCACATGGATTCTACGTAATGAACTTAATAATAAAATCCATACATAAAACTCCAACTTTTGAATTTAAGGACTGACCTCACAGCTGTTCAAACTTCAGCCCCATCTACCTTTAACATCTACACTAATTAGAGAAATTCCATTCTGCAATCTCCATACATGACATACCTACAGTTATGAAAAAGCTGTAAAGCAGCATTGGTGTTGTACTGCAGGAAGAGCGATTGGGCAGCACATATTGGTATGCAGAATGCATGAAGATCGATTGGACAGCACATATTGGTATGCAGACTGCATGGAGAGCGATTGGACAGCACATATTGGTATGCAGACTACAGCAAGAGCAATTGGACAGCACATATTGGTATGCAGACTGCAGGAAGAGCAATTGGACAGCACATATTGGTATCCAGACTGCATGAAGAGAGATTAGACAGCACATATTGGTATGCAGACTGCATGAAGATCGATTGGACAGCACATATTGGTATGCAGACTGCATGAAGATCAATTGGACAGCACATAGTGGTATGCAGACTGCATGAAGATCAATTGGACAGCACATATTGGTATGCAGACTGCATGACAATCGATTGGACAGCACGTATTGGTATGCAGACTGCATGAAGATCGATTGGACAGCACATATTGATATGCAGACTGCATGAAGATTGATTGGACAGCACATATTGGTATGCAGACTGCACGAAGATCAATTGGACAGCACATATTGGTATGCAGACTGCATGAAGATCAATTGGACAGCACACATTGGTATGCAGACTGCATGACGATTGATTGGACAGCACATACTGGTATGCAGACTGCATGAATAGCGATTGGACAGCACATATTGGGTATGCTGCTATGACCAATGGCTTATTATGTATGTATCACCTCTTGCCTTCTATTATCTTTATTTGCATTTCAAACTTTTGATTAAGAATAGTTGTGTCTGCGTAAATAAAAAAAAATTAAAGATTATAACATATTTTACATTTTAAACACATACAATCAACCACTAAAAAGTCTTCCCAGACTAAGAATTTTTTACTACAGAAATTGCAGGCAACCAAATACAAATTCCAGTAAAAAAGGTTTTGTATTATTACTTGAACTGCGTTCTTCAGCATGAGCTACTAGAGTTTGGATTTAGTTATCTGCATTTTCTGTTGATTTAATTTTGTTAGCTTTATCAACTTACATCCTGAGGTTCTGTTTGATTTCCATTAATGCTGCGTCTCTGACGGCCTTTCTTGGGAGACCCATTGATTTTGCACTCGTAGCAGACTTCAGGAGACAGGGCCGACTCATCGTCCTCCTCTGCAGGGCCAGCGAGGTACTGGTTTCTGCCGAAGCCCATTCCAGAAATGCAGTGCCTGTGGTCCATTTATGGTGGTTATGAGAAAAAATTAGGATCAGTTAGTCCAATTTGCTAATAACCAAATGCAGCAAGTCAGTAATGTAAATGAAATACATAGGCTATTCACAAATGTATGAAATGCCATATTTCTCACTCCTTAATATGACATTTAGCTTGTTTTTTCCTATTTTACTGAACACCTTTCATTCTAGCACAACTTTAATTAGTTTTCTGATGCAGTCAGAAAATTCTGGGTATTCCTTTTACATATTTCAAACACAGAAGTACAAATTAGTGTAAGTTTGGAGGAAAGCGAATTGACAATGTGGGGCCTACAACAGCATAATAATAGCATTTCCTGATCAAAACCTCCAAAATATAATGGTAAGTAATTAAATACTGTTTAAAAATGAAATTTGATTAAATTTTATTAGAACACAGGAGTGTAACATCAGTCATAGGATGAGTGCTTTGATCTGAACATGCAGATGTCTATTTACCTAAAACAAACACCATGTTATCTCATACAGTAAGCAGAACCAGCTAGGAAGTGAGGGACATAAGGGTTTGGCTGGAGGGACCCAGTGCAGTGAACAAACAAAGTAGGGCAGAGTGTCATCCTGTGACTGGAAGAGAATATCCATCAAAGTGAGGTAATATTTAGTATAGTAATAGGTTATAGTAATAGGTGTAGAGTCTCAGTGGGTGATAGGCCGGTAACAGGCTCCAGTGTGGAGGTTTGGTGTATAACAGACAGGTAACAGGCTCCAGGTGTGGAGTCTTAGTGTGTGACAGACAGGTAGCAGGCTTTAGGTGCTGTGTGGTAGGCAGGTGACAGGCTCCAGGTGTGGACTCTTGGTGTGCAGTAGGCAGGAATGAGATTCCAGGTGTGTTGTCTTGGTGTGTGATAGGCATGGTGAGAGAGAGTCTATTTGCTCTTTTTGGCTAGTGTGTGCCTGCCATAAAGCCTGGGCCCTGGACCAATACGCTACTCACAGGCCAGTATCCAGTTGTCTATCACGGGTAACCTAGGATAGCTCTGTTGACTGAAAGCTAGATGGAAAACTAATCAACCTGGCAAACATGAACTAAGGATCTCTAGACTCAATATAGGTTCACTGACAAAGACACAGCTTGGAAGTAGATGACATGATGGCAAGGAAAAGCCTAGACACCCTGTGTATACAAGAGATAAGATGTATGGGGCAGTGTAGCAAAGCCACATGACTTGGGATTCATAGTCTACTACTCAGAGGAAGAACAGACTGGAAATGGTGTGGGAACTGTGGTGAGGGAGATGCTTAAGAAGACAGTGAGGGATGTCATCAGAATTAGGAACAGACTCATGGCAATCAGCCTCTAGTGCAAGGGTAGGCCTATCTTCATAGCTCAGCCTATTCCCCACAGTGGGTTGTGATAACCAGCAAAACAGTGCATTTGTTCAACAGTTGTAGGACTTACTAGATACAGTAGGACAACAGGAACTATTGTTCATAATGGGGCATCTAAATGCACGTATTGGGGCAGACAGAGCAGGATATGAGGATTGCCTGGGTCTACATGGTTTGGGCAACAGGAAGAAATGAGAAGTTATTCTAGAATGCTCTCTGGTAAATGGCTTGATGGTGGCCAACACATAGTTCAGAAAGAGATAGAGTGACAAGATCACCCACAAAAGTGGTCAATATGCATATCATGTAGACTTCCTCCTAATAAGGAAAGGGCATAGGGAGAATCGGTGATTCCAAACTCATCCTCAGTGAGACAGTCTGCCCAGAGCATAATTAACTGGCTGCCACAATCAGATGCAAGCAGTGGTCAGAGAAGTCCCTAAGTCAACAAAGTTCAGGCTGATGACCTGGAAGTTGACTATTCAACAGAATGGAAAACACAAAGAGAGAGAGAGAGAGAGAGAGAGACAGAGAGAGAGATATATGCCAGATGACTGGACAATAAGCATACTAGTTCCAGTGTATGAGAACACAGGAAACATTCACATCTGTGGGCAATACAGAGGTATCAAACTCCTGTTATACTACATGAAAGTTCTGGTGAGGGTGATTGATAAACATGCAGATTAGTACTAACAATTAAGTTGGGAGATGAGCAGTTTGGATTCAGATCGGGATACAGCACAACTGACCTGAAGCTTACATCAAGACAGATAGATGAAAAAAAGCTATAGATAAGGAAAGGTTCAACTGGGGATTCCTATACTTGGAGAAAGCATATGACAAGGTTCCAGGAAAGCTGATTTGGGCAGTCATGTGGTGGTTCAAAGTCCCAGACACATTGGTCCAATTAGAGCAAGCTATATACAAGGACCCAATGAGTCAAGTCCAAACAGTGTTTGGTCTCACAGAGGGGTTCCCAGTGAGAGATGGTGTGAATCAGGGTTCAACTCTAAGCCCACTGCTGTTCATATTGGTGATAGACTACATAACAAACAGGTTGGAGGGGACAGATCAGCAAAGCTGCTGTATGTACACAATGTGGCATTACGTGGAGGCTCTGAAAAAGAACTTCAGTGGATGATAGGGGGATGGAATGCAAAACTACAGGTACAAGAGATGAAACTGAATACAGATAAGACAGTTGCAATGTCAGCAAATGGAGAAATCAGAAGAAGACGGTGAGAATTAAAACAGAAGGGAAAACAGAGGAATAAGTTAGAAGCTGAAAGTATCTGAGCGAGATGGCAGAGGAGAGGAGATATCTGACTGAGGAGGTCAAAGCTAGAATCAGAAGGGCTGCAGCCAATGGGCAGTGTGTAACAGAAGGATGCCAAAAGCTGAAAAGTAAGGAGTACTAAACAGCGATGTGACCAGAACTAATGTATGGTACTGAAACCTGGGCAGTAAAGGCAGAACAGCTGAGGAAGCTAGAGGTGATGGAGATTAAGTGCCTCAGATGGTTGCTAGGATACACAGCCTGGGACAGATAATGAAATGAGGAAATCAGAGCAGAAGCTCAAGTAGCTCCAATTGCAGAAAAGATCAAAGAGAACAGATTACAGTGGTTTGGGCACGTGCAGGAAAGCATAAGAAAATCTGGTGACGAAAACATTGGGACAGGCAGGAAGAAGTCAAGTGATCTACAAGGCCATGGAACATATTATCATGGAACCTGATCTGCAAGGCCTTGGAACGTATTATCATGGAACTTATAAAAAAAGACATTGGCAACCTTCAAACACTGGACCCCATGCAGTTTGGGTTCATGAAGGGCTGATCTTGTCTCCTAAACCTGATTGACTTCTTCAAATGAGTCTCCAGAGCCATGGACAAGGGTAAGGTGGTCCACACAGCCTATCTGGACCTTGCCAAGGTCCTCAACACCATTCCCCACTTTGGAATCATAGATAAAATTACTAAGCTGGGCATTAATCCCTACATCACTTGATGGGTTGTCAACTGGCTTACTGACATAACCCACACTGTAAAAGTAGCCGACTCCAAATCTAGCTCCAGACAAGTGACAAGTGGAGTACCTCAGGGTTCAGTCCCGGGACCGCTCTTGTTTGGCATCTACTTCTCTGAAGTACAGGCCAACACTAAGGGACTCTGGCTAACAAAGTTCACAGATGACTGCAAACTGGGAGCCATTATTGAATCCCCAAATGATGTGGGTATTCTACAAAAGGCCTTACAGAAACAAATGCTTGGTGCCAGAGCCATGGGCTCAAGCTTCAATGCCAAGAAATGTATAGTTATCCCCTTTGAGAAAAAAACATGTACCCGTCAATTACCACATAGGTGGCAGTACACTAAACACCAAAAGTGTGATAAGAGACTTAGGACACAGGTGGACAGTGGTCTCACCTTCGATAACCACATTGCCACAACAGTCATGAAATCCTTCTATGTGGCACACCTCTTCACTAAGGGCTTTTCATCCAGAAAAAAGGAGGTCATTGTCCCACTGTATTCATCCCTCATTAGACGCATTATAGAATGCAACGCCCTTTTGGTATGTACCTCTCAAGACATCTGCAACAACTGTAAACGCCGCAGAAATACCTCACTAAAAGAATCACATGCCTAAAGCAGATGCCCTATGCTGACCATCTAAAATAACTCCACCTATACTCTGTCGCTTATCATCTACTCAGAGACGATCTCTGCTTAACATACAAAGCCATGTCAAATCCAGAGCTGTTGGACATGTTACTCTTAAAGAAATCCCAATCCCTCAGAGACACACTCTCCAAGGATCTAAACCTTGTCATCACAATGAACAAAACATGCTGGAGGGATAGGTTCCTGACCCAGAGACTCCCCAGACTCTGGAATAGACTGCCCGTACATGTCAAGCAGAGCGCCTCTTTGGCCCTCTTCAAAAGGAACCTTGATGATTGGATAGGAGATATGAAATTCATCCCGAGGATCATGTCAGTCGCCCTGCTACACAGGGGTCCGGGGAAGTAAATACTGTGGGAAGAAATATCCAGGGAATTGTTATGGCTAGGCTTGTACAGGCACTAGGGCCGATAGCCTAGTACCAACCTATGAACCTAAGTGGAACTGAAGATGTCCAGTAAGGAGGTGGATGGATTGTGCGACAGTCAGGCATGATTCTTGAGGAAGGCAGGAGAATAGGACTGAACTGAGAGAGATGGTGATAGTTGGTGTAGCACCCCAACCCCATGTAGAAAAATGGGAAAAAGGGGTTGAAGGTGACGATGATGTACTAAGAGCTCATGTTTTCATGGGATCAGGGTGGCGACTTTATCTCACATACCTGTGGGTCTGCCTTCACCCTCTTAAGGCGGTGGCCACCAACAATTAAGCATAGATTCCAACTGCCATGTAGGTGGATAACTACATAGACATCCCCTGTCTCACACTAACATCTATCCCACACAGTTGATAAGGAATTGTATTAATAGTCTAACCCTACTCTGCAGCAGCCTGATGTCTGCAATGTTCTCATAATAACATCCCACTGATTTAGGCTTGTGTGCACAGCTTAATAGGCAGAGACATCTCATCCCTTACTGACACCTGTTTGGGCGCCTGCCTCTGTTAAGTGCCAGTTATGACCTTCCTGGACCCAGAATGAGAGTGACAGAGTCAGTACCCCCTCCCACCCTCCATGGGCAGATTCTCCACCATTTAGACCAGTATTCAAAGCTAAATATCTGGTTTCAGTCATGGCTTTACCCCTATGCACAATGGAGATGGTATAGGAATGGAAATAGTGTTAATGATACTGTTTTGCATGGAATACTGCAGCATGGAAATAATGCTCAAAATACTATCACATTGAATACTGCAGCATGGAAATAATGCTCAAAATACTATCACATTGAATACTGCAACATGGAAATAATGCTCAAAATACTATCACATTGAATACTGCAGCATGGAAATAATGCTCAAAATACTATCACATTGAATACTGCAACATGGAAATAATGCTCAAAATACTATATTACGATGAATACTGCAACATGGAAATAATGCTCAAAATACTATATTACAATGAATACTGCAACATGGAAATAATGCTTCTGATACTATTTCACACAGAATGCAGCAGCATGGAAATAACGTTAATGATTCTATTTTATATTGACTACTGTAGTGTAGAAATAATGCTAAAGTTACTATTTTACATGGAATACTGTAACACAGAAATCTTGTTGATATTATTTTGCAAGAGTACTATAGTATGGAAATAATGTTAATGCTACTATTTCTCATGGAATACTACAGTATGGAAAGAATATTAATGAGATTATTTTGCATGGAGTACTACAGCATGGAATTAAAGCTAATGACACTATATTACATGGAAGACTGTAGCACAGAAATAATGCTGATGCTATTACTTTACATGGAGTTGAAGTATGGAAATAATGTTATTGTTACTATATTAAATAGAACATGTACCCAGTAATACCTCTGCAGAATGTTATTGGGTACATGCTTCATGAGAAACCTGATTATTTTACTATTCTGGTTTTGCTTTGGTTCAGTCTACTAAATCAGTTACCAAATGGAATAAAATAAAAATAAAGCATAAGCCATGGGAACTTTATGTTCAATTCCAACAGTATTAACTCTAGCACATCCGCCTGTTTGCTCCTCTTTGTGTAAAGCATGGCTTTGTTTTTCACATATGGTACTGTATCTTATGTCTTCTTTGGTTGCACACACCACTGACTTTTCTGTTTTCTCACTCCAGAGCCATTACTAGGCCACCTGGTAACCTGGGCAGTCCCCAAAACAAAGGTCATCTCCCAAGTTGAGGAGGAAAAAAAAAAGATCTTCTCCAAAGATGAGGTTTAGGACCAAAACAAAATGAAGCTAACAGGTTTTACAGGTTCTTGATGCAGTTAATAAATACATTTTTAGCATACTGTCCTATTTTAATAACTACTGCAAGAAGTTTGCCTAAGGTGTTTGCTAAAGCTACTATGTAGAGTCACTTAAGAGGCCACAATATCACAAACAGCTTCTTAAATGAATGTCAGGAGTCCACTCTTGCACCATTAGATGCTGCGGATTGCTTTACCTAACAGTTACACCCAGAGGCACCCCCCCTCGCCCTGCCCTACATGGAACTTTGCCTAACTCAGCCTGTTTAACAAACAGCAGAAAGTCCAAGAGTACTGTTTGCTGCTCCTGGAATTACCACTTTTCTCTGTTGGCTTCACCTGTGTCCCTTTGAGTGATCCAGCAAATCTCTAGTAAGACATCTGCCTCATATCTCCAGGGTCTAGGGTTCATTATTAAATTATGATCACCATTTCTATAGACTTTTCTTATTGTTCAAATTACTTAATTTTTTTCCCTTCAGGGTATTCCAGTTACTTTGTACTTCATACAACTGTACTAGTTGACAATATATGTATTTAACTTTACCTTTGTGGTCTGACTGGCAGCTGAAATGAATATACAGACCATTCCACTTACATGAGTAACAAACAATTCATGAATAAATATTTTACATGTATCAATGAAGGTTACTGTATAGAGCCAGATAGGAAGTATCTCCAGCAGAATATACAACATGGCCTGCAGGAGTCGCTAGTATTGTCATGGGATATGGAGTGGTAGTGATATATGAGTAGTCAGAGATTTAATATTAAAGCAAGTCTGGGAGAGCAAAATTAAGAAGACTAGAGTATAGAGTAGACAGATAATGACTGCAAAATAAGCCACATGACATCTTGGCTATAGTATGTGGCTACTGCTAAATGATGATCCAGACATGGTTCTGTACAAAACAGGGACCAATAGATTAAGTACAGGTAGACAGTTATGGTGCACAGTAATGATATGCCAATGTCCCACATTAATGGCTCCGGCAAGACTTAATGAAACTACCATGCACAGTGAAGATAGGCCAATGTCTCATGGTAATGCCTCCTGCAAGACTTAATGAAACTACCATGCACAGTAAAGATAGGCCAATGTCTCATGGTAATGCCTCCGGCAAGACTTAATGAAACTGCTATGCACAGTGAAGATAAACTGCAAACTGTGAGCCTTTATTGAATCCCCAAATGATGTGGATACTCTACAAAACCGCCTTACAGAAACAGATGCTTGGTGCCAGAGCCATGGGCTCAAGCTCAATGCCAAGAAATGTACAGCTATTCCCTTTGGGAAAAAACATGTACCTACAATTACCACATAGGTGGCAGTGCACTAAACACTGAAAGTGTGATAAGAGACTTAGGAACACAGGTGGACAGTGGTCTCACCTTCAATAACCACATCGCCACAACAGTCAGGAAATCCTTCTATGTGGTACACCTCATCACTAAGGGCTTTTCATCCAAAAAAAAGGAGGTCATTGTCCCACTGTACTCATCCCTCATTAGACCCATTACAGAGTATAATGCCCCAATTTGGTATGTACCTCACAAGACATCTGCAAAAACTGGAAAGGCCACAGAAATACCTCACTAAAAGAATCATCACAGGCCTAAAGCAGATGCCATATGCTGACCATCTAAAAAACTCCAGCTATACTCTGTTGCATATCGTCTACTCAGAGGTGATCTCTGCTTAACATACAAGGCCATGTCAAACCCAGAGCTGTTGGACATGCTACACTTAAAGAAATCCCAATTCCTCAGAGCCACATGCTCCAGGGATCTAAACCTTGTCATCACAATAAACAAAACATGCTGGAGGGATAGGTTCCTGACCCAGAGACTCCCCAGACTCTGGAACAGACTGCCCATACATGTCAAGCAGAATGCCTCTTTGGCACTCTTGAAAAGAAACCTTGATGATTGGTTGGGAGAAAGGAAATTCACCCGGGTATCACATCAGTCGCCCACCTAGACAGGGGTCCAGGGAAGTAAATAGTGTGGGAAGAAATAGCCAGGGAAGTGTTATGGCTAGGCTTGTATAGGCCCAAGGGCTGATAGCCTAGTACCAACCTATGAACCTATGAACCTATAATGCCTCTGGCAAGACTTAATGAAACTACCGTGTACTGTGAAGATATGGCAATGTCCCATGGTAATGCCTCCGGCAAGACTTAATGAAACTACCATGCACAGTGAACATATGGCAATGTCCCACGATAATGCCTCTGACAAGACTTAATGAAACTACCATGCACAGTGAACATATGGCAATGTCCCATGATAATGCCTCTGGCAAGACTTAATGAAACTACCATGCACAGTGAAGATAGGCCAATGTCTCATGGTAATGCTTCCAGCAAGACTTAATGAAACTACCATGCACGGTGAAGATATGGCAATGTTCCACGGTAATGCCTCCAGCAAGACTTAATGATACTACCATGCACAGTGAACATATGGCAATGTCCCATGATAATGCCTTCGGCAAGACTTAATGAAACTACCATGCACAGTGAACATATGGCAATATCCCACGTTAATGCCTCCGGCCAGACTTAATGAAACTACCATGCACAGTGAAGATAGGCCAATGTCTCATGGTAATACCTCCGACAAGACTTAATGAAACTACCATGCACAGTGAAGATAGACTGCAAACTGGGAGCCATTGTTGAATCCCCAAATTATGTGGATACTCTACAAAAGGGCCTTACAGAAACAGATGCTTGGAGCCAGACACATGGGGTCAAGCTAAATGCCAAGAAATGTATAGTTATCCCCTTTGGGAAAAAACATGTACCCATCAATTACTACATAGGTGGCAGTACACTAAACACCGAAAGTGTGATAAGAGACTTAGGGACACAGGTGGACAGTGGTCTCACCTTCAATAACCACATTGTCACAACAGTCAGGAAATCATTCTATGTGGCACACCTCATCACTAAGGGCTTTTCATCCAAAAAAAAAGGAGGTCATTGTCCCACTGTAATCATCCCTCATTAGACCCATTACAGAGTATAATGCCCCGATTTGGTATGTACCTCACAAGACATCTGCAACAACTGGAAAGGCCACAGAAATACCTCACTAAAAGAATCACAGGCCTAAAGCAGGTGCCATATGCTGACCATCTAAAAAAAACTCCAGCTATACTCTGTCGCATATCGTCTACTCAGAGATGATCTCTGCTTAACATACAATGTCATGTCAAACCCAGAGCTTTTGGACATACTACACTTAAAGAAATCCCAATTCTGCAGAGCCACATGCTCCAGGGATCTAAACCTTGTCACCACAATAAACAAAACATGCTGGAGGGACAGGTTCCTGATCCTGAGACTCCCCAGACTCTGGAACAGACTGCCCATACATGTCAAGTAAAGCGCCTCTTTGGCCCTCTTCAAAAGAAACCTTGACGATTGGTTAGGAGAAAGGAAATTCACCCTGAGGATCACGTCAGTTGCCCTGCTAGACAAGTGTCCAGGGAAGTAAATAGTGTGGGAAGAAATAGCCAGGGTATTGTTATGGCTAGGCTTGTATAGGCCCAAGGGCTGATAGCCTAGTACCAACCTATGAACCTATGAACCAATAATGCCTCCGGCAAGACTTAATGAAACTACCATGCACAGTGAACATATGGCAATATCCCACGATAATGCCTCTGGCAAGACTTAATGAAACTACCATGCACGGTGAAGATATGGCAATGTGCCACGGTAATGCCTCCGGCAAGACTTAATGAAACTACCATGCACACTGAAGATAGGCCAATGTCTCTTGGTAATGCCTCTGCAAGACTTAATGACATTGGTTTAAAGTCTCATATCAAGGTCTGAAAATTAAAATGTTTTATGTCTTTGCAGCACAAAAGTAAGAGGATGCATGACATTTATATTACAAATAAACAGCCTTTCAAAATGACTATATCAGAACCATGTAATTTAAACATAAAGTGATAATATTACTTCACATCCTGGTTGTATATCAGATACACTAATCAAGTTAATCAGTGACAGAAACCATGCAACACTTACCCCTGTCCAGCTCTGAAATATCCACCAGGGCAGCCACATAGGTAACCACCTTCAGTATTTGAACATCCGTAAGAGCATGCGTTACCCGAGGCAGAGCATTCATCTACATCCTGGCATCCTCCGTATGAGGAGTCAAAGTCAAAGCCAGATGGGCACACACATTTGAAGCCACCTAGGGTGTTGTGACAGGAAGCTGAACCACAGGACTGTGGGTTGGAACATTCATTTTCATCTAGAAGTAAAACACAGTGGTGCAAGTTAGGACAGTTTGACCAATGACTTCACTTACTACTGCCATAACAGTAGAGAATATATATATTTGGAAGCAATGGGCATTGCATGTCACTATTTTAACTTGCAGCCTATAAAGGAAACAAAGAAAATACATTCATTAAATAGTTATCTGTTATAATGTATTCTTTTGTTACATTGCAAAACTTTGAGAGAATTGTGGCTTCATCACATGGGGAAGTAACAACATCTGTACACTTGTGAACGTAGGAACTTTAAAGCTTTATATAGTGGTTATTTCTTATCTTTAATCATGAGCAAATGTGTGAAATTTTACTTTCAAGACTAGTTATTCAAGGAACTGTGCTAATAATTAAAAAACAACATAATTCCCAGATGTAGCCACACTTTTTCATTAATAAAATAAAAAAGAGTGCTTAATATAGTAAGTGTTAAATGCAACAGATTAAATAAAGTTCAAATGGTAACAAAGAAATCATATTTTCACATTTGTTTTAATTATTTTTAAGGGAATGGATATGCAAGTCCTATTCAGGGATACAAAGACAATGGGCTGGATTCACCAGTGCCTACAATAAGGGTCCACTAAATGTTCACCATTCTGATTGAATAGACAACACAAGCACAAGTCCCACCTTCTTCCTCCTGATTTTAGTTTTACTACTGATTTTCTTGCAACCTGAAATATCAAGGCAGATTCATAAAGTTTACCGTAATGTATGGACTATGTCTGCACTTAGTCTAATCTTTCTGAGTGAATAAGTAGCACAACATGTGGTAGGGATGTTCCTGAATACAGATTTTGTACACTTCGTTATACTTAGTGTAGGCATTCATGGATCTATCCTAATAAGTCCAATAACAGCCATCAGTGCCATCCGGTTAAGTGGATATTGGCCATGCACTCAAGTGTACAATAGGAAATGATACTGAATGTAGAATAAACAGAACAGTTAAAGTCCTGCAGTGGGTGTACCGAAGTTCAGATGACCTGCAGATTTATTACCGGTGGAAGGAATATCATAGCAGTCACAGGCAGGCAGTCTGATTTATAATTTTCTTGTTAGAGATTTCTCTTCATATGAAGGTAGGATGATTGCCTCAGGTCATTGGAGATCACAGACTTGGTTTTCATCAATACTGTTGCAAATTATTGTCATAGAGGTTTGAAGCCTGTTTACTGTATATGTAGGTCATGCAGCAAAGTAAAACGAAGGTAGAATAATGCAGTTAATTAGCTACTGTATTCCTTGTTAAAGCCCAGCTGCTTATGAAAACTGGGCACATTAATCAGTGAGAAATTCAGCAATGGTGCAGCAGTGTCAGGAATGTCACTGGTGCAACAATGTCAGTGATGTCACTGGTGCATTAATGTCATTGACATTACCGGTGCAACAATGCCAGTAATGTCAGTAGTGCAACAATTTCAGTGATGTCACTGGTGCATTAATGTCAGTGATAGCACTGGTTCATTAATGTTAGTGATGTCACTGGGGCAGCAATGTCAGCGATGTCAGCGATGTTAGTGGTGCAACAATTTCAGTGATATCACTGGTGCAGCAATGTCAGTGATGTCATTGGTGCAATAATGCAAGTAATGTCAGTGGTGCAACAATTTCAGTGATGTCACTAGTGCAGCAATGTCAGTGATGTCACTTACTGCATTGGATTTAGGGATGTCCACAATGCCGTACCCCCTGAATGTATTAAGTATCCCCCTTCTGTGCATTATCTTAAGGGAAATAAGTAAGCATGTGGTGTTAAGATTATAAAGAAGTTCAGTTTCCTTGTTTTGCATAGAAAACTTTTGTTTCTGAAATTTAATATATTTAATTTATGGAGGTGCAGGGCACTTATTGGTGAGGCTTTGGTGTAAGAGCTCTATGTGTCCTACACCTTGTCTGTGGCTAAAGATATTGGAAATTCAAAAAATATCTCAAAAAGGAAAGAATATAAAACCGTAGGTATGTCTTGTCCTTTGTACATTCAGTCAAGTAAAGTCAGTTAGCAAGTGGAGAATTTTCTCCTTGTTCATTTTAAAGGAGCTGTATAGTCTGCTGGAGGGTATTTTAAGCATGTTGATGGTTATACAAATTTATACTGTATACCTTCACTAATTTTGTAGTTGTTTTCCAACTTCAACACTTGCATTGTGAGTGTTATTAAATTATGAAGTTGGGTCCCTATGAATTCCATCTGCAGGAAGTGCTGAGGGCAGCCATGTTTATCTGTTGACATCAAGGTGGTTAAAAGGAAGTAAAATGCAGCTGAACATGAAAGGCTATAGTAAAAAGAGAATTATACAAGTAGTAATAAAGCAAAAAGAGGGAGAATGTAAAGGTAGATTCCAATACTTTGCATAAGCTATTCAGCCAACAAACAAAACGGCACGCTTTTCAGCTAACCAACAGTTCAGAAGTACGCTTTTCAGCAAATAAACAGTTCAATGTCTCTGTTACCAGTCGACAACACAAATGGAGAGCCCTTCGGCACAGCTATTCCATTAAGTTAGAGGCTGTTCTTACTTCTCTTAATCCACTAATATTTTCAGGATCACCTTAATTTACTAAATCAAATAATAAATAAAGCCAAAAAGACACGATAAAGGCTTTATTTAAAACACATAAAATAGGCTAGCGCTTTCACCCGTAGGCTTCCTCAGGCCACTGACTCTTAACAATTTGCAATACCTTTTTATACACATTCAGTAGCAATTAACCTCTAATCAATCCTCATACTTTAATTAATGAGCAGTCATTTAGTTAAAGAAACATAGTCATCTAAAAATTTCAATACCATGAGCAGTCATTTAGTTAAAAAAAAATATATATAGTCATCTAAAAATTTTTTCAACACCACGTAAATATTTTAAACTAAATTCACATATTATATCTATGCTTATGTGCTATAAATGCATACAAACAAAAATATATAAAAATATATATACATATACAAAATATATCTAAGATATGTATAAAATTAAAAATAATACATTTATATGTGTACACATGTACGCGTATGGCATATAGTATAATATGCTATTGATCACATTTATCCATATAACTTGATATCAATTCCATATTAACATAAATATAAATAAATATACACCCTTATATGAAATCCACATTCTTATATAAAATCATAGGATATACACTACTGCCATACTTTCTGTTTATAAATTCTACCTTGTAGCTTCCTGCCTTTTAGGGCTGGCTTTATAGGAATCCTATCATTCACCCTGGTGGTTGATCAGCCCTAAATCTAATTATCCATTTCATTTCATTTTGTTCAGTTCTATTAGCGATGTCCCCTCGTCTAATAGTGACCTGATTACGCTGAATTACCATAAACTTAAACTTGTGTTCTATGGAAGTTTCCATTATGTGTTTGGATAGTGCATTATTACTCATATTCATCTTAATATTGTATAAATGTTCTCTAATATGATCTCTCAATCTCCGGTCTGTCTTGCCTATGTAGAAAGCTGTACAGCTCTCACATACGGCAAGATAGACTATGTGAGATGTATTACATGTAGCTTCTACTGAGAACGTATAGCACTGCTGTGTCGTAGGATGTACAAATCTTGCTGTATCATTTATCAACGGGCAATACCTGCACTTCTTACATGGTTTTGTCTTTCCAATATTTTCACATATGTTCTCCTTCCCTACCTTATTAGGGCCACATAGCATCCTATACAAGTTTAGTTTATTTTTATATATAAATTTTGGGCAATTACCTACTACATTTAATATTTTAGAATCCACTGTTAGTATTTCCCAATACTTCTTATATGCTTCTCGTACACCTGCCACATCTTGAGTATGGTAAATACACACCTTAGTTTTCTCAGAATCATAATTACTGTGTTCTTTAATGTCTGTAATTCCTACCATTGTATTCATATCGGCAAAGTATGGATGTGCGATATTTTCCCTCAGTTTATCAATATTCATAAATCCTTCTTTTATCTCATCTAACCTATATGATCTATCCAATAACTTCACTTCTAATTCATTCAATTCACGCCTGTATCCTATATCTGTTGAATTCAGGCGAGAAGCCCTCATTGTTTGTCCTTTTGCTATATTTTTAAAAGTGAACCCTGGATGCATGCTGGTTCTATGCAAGAGTGAATTCCTACAGCATTCTTTTCTGTATACTCCTGTATTTAGAAACCCTCCAGGTAACTTATCTACAAATACATCTAAAAATGGTATAGATTGATTTGATGCTCCCTTAGTAAATTTCAAATATTGTGTAGAGTCATTTACCTTATTAAAAAAGTCGTTTAGCTGCACTTCTCCTGACTTCCAAATAAGGAAGAGGTCATCCACAAAACGAGTGTAGAATAAGACCTCTCTCTTAAACTCTATCATTTCAAACAAACAACTTTCTTCCCAGTCTGCCATTACAAGGTTGGCGTAGCTATTGGCACAAGAAGTGCCCATAGCTACGCCATCCCCCTGCATGTATACCTGGTTATCAAAAACAAAGATGTTATTGTACAACACTATTTGTAGTAGTTCACATATATCTATCTGTGTACAACTATACGTCCCATCTCTTACCAGAAATCTTTGAATACATTCTATACCCTCCCTATTGGGTATCATGGTGAAGAGAGACTGGACATCCAGTGTGACTAACCAATTTATTTCATCATAAGGAACCTTAGAGGTTTCCTCATACAACTTAATCAGGAATTGTTTAGTATCCCTTAAAATATGTTGATACTTATTACCTATTGGTCTTAACTGTGATTCCAAATACAAGGATATGGGTTCCATCACCCATCCTCTCCCTGCAAGTATCGGTCTCATAGGTGGGTTCGTGGGATGTTTATGAATTTTTGGAACACCTTGTATGCAGGGTATAGTAGGGTGATCAATCATTAAATATTTATAAAGTTCTTCTTTAATTTTACCTTGATTATATAGGATATTTAAGGATATAGATACTCGTTCTATAATTTTATCTACTTGATCTAGCTTGATTTTGCTATAATATTGTTCATTACTCAGCATATCATTCATGCTATCTATATACTTCTCCATATCCAATATTACTATGGGGCCACCCTTGTCTGCAGGTCTTATCATTATATTTGGATCATTCCTTAATGCTCTTAATGCTCCTCTTTGTCTTGGTGTTAAATTTCCATGCCATTTTCTTGTTTTATTTTTCTCATCTTGTTCATACAATTCCTGTTCAACTAGTTTGGTATATGCGTCAACTAGGGGATGCAAATTCGGTACATATGTGCTCGGTTTCCTAAATTGCAACTTATCATATGTATTATTTTTTCCAAAATCTAACTTCAACTGTATATTACGTGTAAATAATTTAAAATCTAATATACTCTCTGTAATATCACTTTTCATTTCTGCTACCTCGTCGTCCATATGGGCGGATGCGGAAATGACATCATAGGCAAGCAGCGGGTTAACCTCTCCGATGACCATATTTTCGAATCTTAATTTACTATTCCGATAGCCTTCAGGTTTGTATGGTAATTCAATGGATACATCTGTTGATTCTGCCATTTCGCGAAGTGGTAAGCAAAAATGTACACCAAAGTAATAAAAAACAATACCACCATAATGAAATAAGTATAATAACATCTAACATGAATGTGACAGACCCTGATAGCGTGACAAACACTGAAGGTGAAGTAAACAGTGTAATTGAAATGGCAGAGCAAGTGATTAATAATGGGTTAGTTTTTTTATTTTATTTTTTATTTTTTATTTTACATTTGTTGACCAGGATAGTCCAATTGGATGCATGTCCATTTTCAGCGGAGGCCCGGGGAGAAAAGCTCCAAGGGTAAGCAGATACAGCATTACATAATACCAGAATTACATATTACAAACAGACTATTTACAGAGATGACATAAGTAAGCAAGTTAAACAAGTTCCACAGGTTACAGTTAATCCTGAACGCAAGTCAGGATTAAATTAAATTACACAGTAAACTGGTTAACAGATTTTTACACATTCTAGAGAGAGTTAGCCAGGCTTGATACATTGACATAGCCAGTTAAGTGACAAATGTTGTTTGAGTCTAGTTTTAAATTGACCTAAGGTGGAAAGTAAGGTAATATCAGCTGGAAGAGAGTTCCAGGATCCACTTACAGAGTTTGCAAAGAGAGAATCACCGGCTGTGTTATTAATTTTGCTAGTCTGAATTAGTAGTTTGTTTGAGGATCGAAGTGGTCTAGGATTGTTATAGGGGGTGATAATAGTTTTAAGTGCAGGAGTATTGTCCGGATTATAGAGGATTTTATAGGCCATAATCAGTTGGTTATACTGGATTAGGCTGGGTAGTTCAAGCCACCCAAGCTGATTTAGGTTGATGCAATGATGTGTCCTAAAAGGCAGCCCAGTGGCAAACCTGGCAATGTGGTTGTAGCAAATTGAGAGTTTGTTAAGGACAGTCTTGTTTAAATTCGAGAGTAGAGGGGATGCATACAGAAGGGTTGAAAGAAGGTGAGAGCAAGCTATGGCAATTTTAGCTGGAGGTGTTAGGAAGGCTTTTATTCTGTAAAGTGACCCTAGTTTTTTATTGATGGTTTTGATAGTTTGGTTAACATGTAGGTCAAATTTTAGATTATTGTCTATGATGACACCTAATAGTTTTGTAAATGGGTCAGGGGAGATTATTGTGCCATCATTTGATTTTATGGTAAAGGTGAAAGCGGTAGAGCTATGTGTTGGTGAAAATAACAGCATTTTAGTTTTTTTGGGATTTAGGATCAGACGATGTTCAGAAAGCCAGTTTTCTATTGTATTAAAGGTGGTCTGGGTAGCTGACCATAACTCTACTGGAGATGTGGCTGAGCAAATCAGAGTAGAGTCATCAGCATATTGGATACAGCTGACTTTTGGGATGACAGTATAAAGGTCGTTAATGAAGATGGAGAACAGCAAGGGCCTAGTATAGAGCCTTGTGGTACTCCAAGGGTGTTAGGTAGAAGGTTAGAGAGTTTGTTCTGCCAGAGGACAGCCTGCTGTCGACCATTCAGGTAGGATTGAAACCATTGAAGGGCTCCAGTATCTAGACAGAATGTTTGCAGGGTGTGGATTAAAAGTTGGTGATCAACCATATCGAATGCCTTGGAAAGATCCAAAAAGAGGGCTGAGGATATATAATTATTGTTGCGATTATGGTTTATCGTATTGGTAAAGGCTAGGAGGGCTGAAGTAGTGCTGTGATGAGGACGGAAGCCATGCTGAGTGTCTGACATAAGGTGATTCTGGATTAGGTGGTGCATGAGTTGTCTATGAATACATTTTTCCATAATCTTTGCAAGTGTAGAGAGTATAGCTATTGGCCTATAATTGGAGAATTCAGTAGAGCTGCCTCTTTTGTGAAGTGGGATTACAAAGGATATTTTCCAGATGGTGGGAATTTTAGCTTCTACTGTGGTTCGATTGATTAGTATTGAGATGGGGTAAGCAATAGCATCAGCTGATTTTTGTAGGTAATCGGCAGGGAGTTGATCAGCAGAAAGTGTAGTGGGTTTTAATTTTTTGATCAAGGTACGGATAAGTGAAGTGGTGACTGGTTGGAAGCTGAATGCGAGTAGGTTTCTAGGGGGTGCTACTTTCAGGACCAGGGGAGCTAGGAGGTAGTTGGCTAGCTAGGGCTTGAATTGTCTCAGTAAAGAATTGGTTAAAACTATCAGAAACATCTTCAGGGGTTTTATCAATAGTAGCAGCAGGGATTGGGGTTAAAGTTTGTCCAGGATGTAGTAGATTATTTAAACCTGCCCAAAACTTCTGAGGGTTATTTTGATTTACTGTCTGTAAATTACAGTAGTATTGTTTTTTGTCTTGTAAAATTGATTTTTTGGTTTCATTCCTGGATTGCCTGTATTTAATGTGATCTTGAGGGTCTTTAGAAGAATGCCATAAAGCCCATGCCTTGTTTCTAAGGGTAATTTTGAGTGTAGACTCTATAGAAAGCCATGGCGCAGTTTTTGCCTTGGTTCTCTTTGAACGAACAGGTGCATGCAAATCAAGGATCTCAAGGAATTTGTTGTTAAAGTATGCTACTGCTTCCTCTAAGGGGAGCTGTTTTAGAATAGACCAATTACATGAGTTTAGTTCTTGTTGGAATTTGGCAGGGTCAAAGTTTTTATTGTTTCGAACCTTTCTGAGTAAGGGTTGTTGGGAATTAATGGTTTTGTGCTTAATTACATATGTGAGAAGGTGATTGCTTAGGCCATTAAGGAGGGTACCAGAGGTGTACAGTTGGGGGTGACTATTTATGAGTACCCAGTCAAGTATACTTTCTTTTTGGTTGGGTTTACCTATCCTGGTAGGGGTGGATATAATTTGTGTAAATGCATGCAGGTTATTGGGTGGTTCGGGATTCTGAGGAACAGGTGCCCCAGTCTATGTTAAAGTCTTCAAGTAGTAGGGTTTCTTGGGGGTAGTGACATGATAGCTAGAGCAAGATATCTTCAAATGTAGATATATTGTTACCTGGGGGAATGTACATATAGATGATATTAATGCATTTATTTTTATTAAGTTGCAATTTGGTGGCAAGAATCTCTGAGTTATTAATCTGAGGTGGTTGTATTACATCTATGGTGACATTTAACTCAGATTTATAGAGTACAGCTACCCCACCCCCTTCCTCTAAGCATGATCCAGCCTGTGTATGTTGTACCCAGGTGGTAACACTTCATTGTCTTTAGTGTTAAGTTTTAACAACAGTTCTTTTTATGTATATAGTATTTGATCTATATGAAGCACTTAGAGCAGTAACATCAGACTTGGTAAGTCAGAGTATACAGGAGTAACATCACAGTTCATAAGTCAGAGTATACTAACTCTGGTGTTACTGTAGAGTTGATAAGTCAGAGTATACAGCAGTAACACCAGAGTTGATAAGTCAGAGAATACAGCAGTAACATCAGAGTTGGTAAGTCAGAGTATACAGCAGTAACATGAGAGTTGGTAAGTCAGAGTATACAGCAGTGACATGAGAGTTGGTAAGTCAGAGTATACAGCAGTAACACCAGAGTATACAGCAGTAACATCAGAGTTGGTAAGTCAGAGTATACAGCAGTAACACCAGAGTTGATAAGTCAGAGTATACAACAGTAACATCCGAGTTGGTAAGTCAGAGTATACAGGAGTAACATCACAGTTGGTAAGTCAGAGTATACAGCAGTAACATCAGAGCTGGTAAGTCAAAAGTATACAGCAGTAACATCAGAGTTGGTAAGTCAGAGTATACAACAGTAACACCAGAGTTAGTAAGTCAGAGTATACAGAAGTAACACCAGAGTTGGTAAGTCAGAATATACAGCAGTAACATCATAGTTGGTAAGTCAGAGTATACAGCAGTAACATCAGAGTTGGTAAGTCAGAGTATACAGCAGTAACATGAGAGTTGGTAAGTCAGAGTATACAGCAGTGACATGAGAGTTGGTAAGTCAGAGTATACAGCAGTAACATCAGAGCTGACAAGTCAGAGTATACAGCAGTAACACCAGAGTTGGTAAGTCAGAGTATACAGCAGTAACATCAGAGTTGGTAAGTCAGAGTATACAGCAGTAACATCAGAGTTGGTAAGTCAGAGTATACAGCAGTAACATCAGAGTTGGTAAGTCAGAGTATACAGCGGTAACACCAGAGTTGGTAAGTCAGAGTTTACAACAGTAACATCAGAGTTGGTAAGTCAGAGTATACAGGAGTAACATCACAGTTGGTAAGTCAGAGTATACAGCAGTAACACCAGAGTTGGTAAGTCAGAGTATACAGCAGTAACATCAGAGTTGGTAAGTCAGAGTATACAACAGTAACACCAGAGTTAGTAAGTCAGAGTATACAGCAGTAACACCAGAGTTGGTAAGTCAGAATATACAGCAGTAACATCAGAGTTGGTAAGTCAGAGTATACAGCAGTAACATCAGAGTTGGTAAGTCAGAGTATACAGCAGTAACATGAGAGTTGGTAAGTCAGAGTATACAGCAGTGACATGAGAGTTGGTAAGTCAGAGTATACAGCAGTAACATCAGAGCTGGCAAGTCAGAGTATACAGCAGTAACACCAGAGTTGGTAAGTCAGAGTATACAGCAGTAACATCAGAGTTGGTAAGTCAGAGTATACAGCAGTGACATGAGAGTTGGTAAGTCAGAGTATACTATACAGCAGTAACATCAGAGCTGGCAAGTCAGAGTATACAGCAGTAACACCAGAGTTGGTAAGTCAGAGTAGACAGCAGTAACATCAGAGTTGGTAAGTCAGAGTATACAGCGGTAACACCAGAGTTGGTAAGTCAGAGTTTACAACAGTAACATCTGAGTTGATAAGTCAGAGTATACAGGAGTAACATCACAGTTGGTAAGTCAGAGTATACAGCAGTAACACCAGAGTTGGTAAGTCAGAGTATACAGCAGTAACATCAGAGTTGGTAAGTCAGAGTATACAGCAGTAACATCAGAGTTGGTAAGTCAGAGTATACAGCAGTAACATGAGAGTTGGTAAGTCAGAGTATACAGCAGTGACATGAGAGTTGGTAAGTCAGAGTATACAGCAGTAACATCAGAGCTAGCAAGTCAGAGTATACAGCAGTAACACCAGAGTTGGTAAGTCAGAGTATACAACAGTAACATCCGAGTTGGTAAGTCAGAGTATACAGCAGTAACATCAGAGTTGGTAAGTCAGAGTATACAGCAGTAACACCAGAGTTGGTAAGTCAGAGTATCCAGCAGTAATGTCTGAGTTGGTAAGTCAGAGTATACATAAGTAACACCAGAGTTGGTAAGTCAGAGTATACAGCAGTAACATGAGAGTTGGTAAGTCAGAGTATACAGCAGTGACATGAGAGTTGGTAAGTCAGAGTATCCAGCAGTAACATCAGAGCTGGTATGTCAGAGTATACAACAGTAATGCCAGAGTTGGTAAGTCAGAGTATACAGCAGTAATATCAGAGTTGGTAAGTCAGAGTATACAGCAGTAACACCAGAGTTGGTAAGTCAGAGTATACAGCAGTAACATCAGAGTTAGTAAGTCAGAGTAAACAGCAGTGACATCACAGCTGTTAAGTCAGAGTATACAGCAGTAACATCAGAGCTGGTAAGGCAGAGTATACAGCGGTAACATCAGAGTTGGTAAGGCAGAGTATACAGCAGTAACATCAGAGCTCTTAAGTCAGAGTATACAGCAGTAACATCAGAGTTGGTAAGTCGGAGTATACAGCAGTAACATCAGAGTTGGTAAGTCAGAGTATACAGCAGTATCATCAAAGTTGGTAAGTCGGAGTATACAGCAGTAACATCAGAGTTGGTAAGTCAGAGTATACCGCAGTAACATCAGAGCTGGTAAGTCGGAGTATACAGCAGTAACATCAGAGTCGGTAAGTCATAGTATACAACAGTAACATCAGAGTAGGTAAATCAGAGTATTGGTCATATTTATTAGGCAGGATGCTCATGTTAACAACTGTCCAAATAGACCTTTAAATCATGATTGGAGTTTGTGGGTAAAAAGTCTGCTGAGAGAACTTACTGATGAGTGTTGGTTGTTCAGAGCTAGAATATATCTCAATCACTGATCATTAAAAAAATATCATAACAGAGGGAGCCAAAGAGGAGTACACTCCTATTTTACTCTTTTGGAATAGAATGTCTTTAAATACTAAACTCCACATAGCTGGTGATAAGGACATAATTTATTTCTGTTATTTAGTAATGTATGTACCCTTGAACAGGGCTTTCTTTACAAGTAAAAGCAGAAGAAACTCAGTAAATCTATTAGGAACAGGGCAAAATCTGACACCAAAAGTAATGGCACTACATGTAAATCGTATTGTTAAAGAAGTATTTGTGGTTAGTTCAGGTAAGGTTCAGTTCTCTGATGTCAGTGGCACGTGGACATTCAGTTTATGATAATCATTATGGATTATGAGGCATTTATTGTCAGGGAACTTCAATCAATATTTCTTAATACTATCTAGATCCAAAGAACTGGTAAAGTCACCTTTATATTCAATTACAAAGCTGATTGCCACTGGTAATATATTAACTGACATATAAAGTTACCTCCATTTTAACAACCAACTCTGCTTCCTAATAAATCTCACAAACTAACATATGCTGAGCTTAAACTATTTATCTGCATCAAAACAAAACTGTATTAATATTGTACTAGTAATATAGACAAGACAGACCGATTGATGCCTTTGAAAAAACAAAAAAAAGAGTGATCACCAACTACAAAGGCCCAGAAGCTGAAGTCAGAATGTGGAAAGTTGTATTACAGATGGAGCACCGGTAAAATACATGACAACTCGATATTTATATTGTACTCATTACTACGTCCTCAAATAAAGCTTGGATGTAACTCAGAAAAGTGAACTGGTCTGTCAGTCATAAATTCTCCATTTGCACAGGACCGTTGTACTCTTGGTATTGATATTTATCATTTTCTTACATATCCAGCATAATTTAAAATTTCAGAATATATCTAAAATTCTATTATAATACGCAGCATTTCAGGATAGTTTTGGTGACCTCATGTAAAAATTGCCTGGCCCTTTTCATTTGTGTGCAGCGAGATACTAGACTGAGTCATCACTGCAACCAAAGGTAAGAAAACGTCCCCAAGAAAACTCATAACATGGGCCAGACTGCAACACCTTGCATAAGTCCTGGATTTTTAACTGCACTCAAAAGGTGAAAACTGTGTAATCTCATATCTTGTTAAATAAATACTTCTTCCCCTCTCTTACAAAGTCTGCCTCCATTTTGATTCCCTACTCCTTATAAAGTAATTAGGATTTGTCTGGGCTTTGCCTCCTGTCATTGTTTTACTCCAATTAAAAATATTAAAAATAAGTTCATCCTCTGAATCACTCTTCTTCTATGTACTTGACCATCTGTTTAAAGAACAGTGGTCTTCTACTAGCATGGATGCAATAACTCAAAGTGAAGATATTCTGGTCCCCATATTACTTTCCTGTCTAATTTAAGTAAGGTTATATTGGTGATAGCTTTTATCTTTGTTTTGTTAGCTCACACCATAATCCTGAAAGTCTTTGTGTTACAAATGTAACTACTTTATACATATATAATATGTATAGATAGATAGATATGGATCTTCAGCAACAGATTCAATGAACTAGAAGTGGAAGTTTGTTCTAGCATTCCTTTCACTCACTTCGGTGCTCCTTGCATTAGTAGCACGTTTCCTGTGGCTCGATGAAACACAACTACATCTAAAGTGTTTCACCAAACACAGATGGAAGAAAATAGAATTGGCTGTCATTACAATGGTGAGCACAACAGCTGACAGCTGTAGGTGCTTATGATATAACAACTGGAGTAGGTGGGTGAACAAAACATGGTTTTCAGTAGTGAAAAATCAATAAGCCTGTGTACCAGAGGTGACTTGCATAGGCATAAACACCTCACATAAACAGAAACAAACAGCCTATAGAAAATGCAGGGGAAGACCACAAAGGTTTTGCCCGAGGGATAGGCAGGCAAATATAATCCATGACTAAGATACAGGAAGCCAAGTCTGTCTATTGACTGAGAGATACAAATGCAATACAGAATACTATGGGAATGCAGATATGTAAGGATACAGCAGAGGACAGGCTGCCATGGTTGACTTATTTTCTTAACCAGTACAGTTGAAGAGGAACATCTGTGTCTCTGCTCGACAGTGGCACAGGAAAATAACTTTCTTGGGTGGCATAAGTCAGGGAACCTTGTTGGCTGGGCTTACATAGGCCCTTGGGCTGATAACCTAGTACCTACCTATGAACCTATGAACCTATGAGCTGCTGAAGTTCAATCATTACCAACACCATGTACCCAAAATTGGGAAGGTAGAGGCTGTACGAGTTGTAGCCGTGGCATAAGCCAGGGAACCTTGTTGGCTGGACTTACGTAGGCCCTTGGGCCGATAGCCTAGTACCTACCTATGAACTGCTGAAGTTCAATCATTACCAACACCATGTACACAAAATTGGGGAGGTAGAGGCTGTTCGATTTGTGGCCATATAGGAGGAGAAAGCAGCCATATGCAATGCCACATTGCTAACATTGTCCAACCATGTGCCAGTGTAACCTCAGATAACATACTGCATCACATGTCCACAAAACTCTACCAGCACCAGATGGCAGGAAGGGTATGGCAGAAGACATCTGGAGGTTCCTGGAAAATATGCACTACCTGATAACTGAAGAGGATCTATTGTTCAAGTTACTTGCAATATTTAATGCAGTATGTGGCTTATGAGGGTGTTCCAACTTCCACAGTAATTATCACAATAAAAACATCTCATATATATATTTAATAGATGAGACCTTCCCCTCTAGGAGGTCTATATGTCAGCAGGTGTGTCTCATCAAACATCAAACATTCATGACAGCAAACAGAACAATCATTTTAGATCAAATATAAAATTATCAAAAACAACTTAAAGTAAAATTATTTATTTATTATTAATTTACTTTTTGCAAGGGGCAAGCCTTCCTGCACCCCACATGTGCATATCATGTGAGAGTGCTAGGTTTGCACTGATACAATCTTGTGTTTGGGGCATGACAACAGCGGTAACTCTGAGACCACATGGAATGGTAATAATACCTCAGATTGTAAATGAAGGTCATCAGGACCATGAAAAAGCAAGCAAATCCACTGTGTCCAAAGAAGAAATAATTGGTGGTTTGGGATGAGCAACTTTGCAGCATTGTGTTGTAAATCAATTGGTACTGCACTGGCACATGTTACAATCCAGCAGACGGAGATTGTGAGTGTGTGTGTGTGTGTGGATGTGCATGCGGCGTGTGTGTGTGTGTGTGTGTGTGTGTGTGCGCGTGTGTGTGCGTGTGTGTGCGTGTGTGTGCATGTGCGTGCGTGTGCGTGCGTGTGTGTGTGTGTGTGTGTATACCACATTTTTGTGAATATTCCTGTAATGCACATAACTTGCTTCACATTGTGGCTTTACTGAAGTTTTGTATTTGTGCAATTTGGTTCCATATCCCAAGTGTAAGATCAGAAACTGTGGTTCTCAAAATTCTCAAGAAATAAACTGAAATTTTATTTATTTTATTTATTTTATTTTACATTTGTTGACCGGGATAGTGCGACTGGATGCATATCCATTTTTAGCGGAGGCCCGGGGAGAAAAGCTCCAAGGGTAAGCAGATACAAACATTCAAACAAAGCAACAGAAAATTCCAAAAATCACTGTTACACTATTAAAGGGAAGCAGTCTCTACATTCCTAACATGGGGGGCTGTGCTCTAAAATGCCTGCTACTTACATATGTTAATTCTGATGTTTCTGTACCTCAGCGTAAGAACAATATGCCAAGATGCTATAACCTCGGATTTTTTCCCCACATTTATTACACTTACATCTCTGCTATCCTGAAGCTCAAACCATCAGTCCTTAGAATGTAACAGGCACTTGTGTAACTCATATTTTGTCAGTAATTTGTAATTTTTGCAGTTTTCAGTGATATTTGTGAAATGACATTAAGTTTTAAATTTCTTCCCCTCTTGCTTTTGAATATGGACACATGGTTTGTGCTGACTAACAGGGAAAGGAAGAGCCACATATGCTGCCAGAAAGGCAGTTTTATCTGTCACACATCTATGACATCAATTAATGAAGACTTCTAGCTAAATCAATGGAACAAGAAAATAAACACATTAACTATGAGAGAGAATGGATGACTGGTTTAAAAACTTAGTTTCTGGTAGTCTATTAATGTCTCCTAACACAAATTTTGGAACATTATAAGTTTATAAGATACCTGATTGATCTCAGTCTCAAAGGCAAACGTTTATGTTGATAAAACCTGATGTGTAATAAATTTCCTTAACTGTAATTTGCACTTTGTAAGCAAACCTAAACAAAAACAGTCTACATATTGAAGAAGGCTTCAATGAACTTACCAACACACTGGTTCCATTGGTAGTGTTGCATGTATCCTTGAGGACAGCCACAGCGGAACCCACCAAGCATATTCTGACAGCCATGCTCACACCGGTGGTTACTGTCACACTCATTTACATCTAAAGGAAGAGGAGGAGAACTGATGTTAAATCCCTGCATGCCTGCGACATAATTAGAGTCCCAAAGTAAGATGCATGGATGTTAGAAGTGCACAGATTTAGAAGAAGCACTGTCCCATATGTCAGCTAGCATACTTGCAAAATCATATATTATCTCTCTTAATAAGCCACAGCGTTAGAAAACTTTTTTTAAAAAAAGGTAAAAGGTACAGACTGGCTCATGGTTGTTAATCTATATTCCACGCAAATAACAATTTGTGAATTTGGTTTACAGCATTTTGAAATATGTTTGATTACAAACATTACATGGATAGACAGTTCCACTTCAACATAATGATACTGACCTTCTGATTTAAGATATGAGCTAAGGGAAGCCAATGCTTTATTGGGGGATGAACTGGCACAACTACTTTCCTCTAGGTATGGGGATCATTATATGTTAGCATTAAGTGTTAGGGCAGCTCCTCAAAGACACTAGGGGTATTGCTACCAAATGCTTTTGTGTTGGTGCAGACACATCTCCTTACTGCTAGCCATTACAAATCTTTAAAAGAATTGAGGTAAAACTCTGCAGTTACATCTGGATGGTTTCTACTCCTGCCATGTCCCACACAACTAACTAAGGCAATCTGCTGCTTCAGTAACTGTATAACTCTGCTGGGAGTGCTTACAAGTGCTCCAGTAATGGTAACTTGAGATAACCCAAAGGTGATGAAGGAGAGAGGTGATAGCAAACTGAAAGGAAAAAAACACAGAAAGGGACCATATAAAACCAGTCAAATCAGAGTAGAACTAGCTGACATTCTGAAACAATTCTGCTAGTTCTGGAAATGCTCGTCTTAAGCACTTTAGGAGCATAATGACAGGGGTTGGTACTCCAGCAAAAGAAAATTAGCATAGAATTCAATAGTGGCATTGTATCTAAGGGGAGTGTAATATTTCTGAGGTGTTATACAGAGAAAATATAGATTAAATATAGTATTTTTCACTGTGTGCCACTCCTTGCAATTCAGAAAGGCCTATCTGCAATGCAGAAGCCTCAGTCCCAAAGGTTTCTGCATTACATTAACCCTTTTTGATTCAGACACACCAATCCTGTTACAGTTTTCACCAGGGAGTAGCCATAGCTTGGAAAGTGTTCTTGCTAGACAAACCATATACTAATATAGTGGTCTGTAGGAAACAGCTAATGGCTCCAGATTAACATGCTCCCCCCTCCCCACCCGATTATCTAAATTGCTTTTCCAAGTTAATTTTTTTTTCTGGGACAAAACTGTGAATACCGTCTTTTGATGGCATTCACTCATTCATTCCTATGGGATTAGTAATGGCTCATACAGCAACAACAGCTAAATAGCTAAGTATAGCAGAGCCATGAAAGTATGAAAATGTGTATGTGTCTATGTGTAGATGTGATGTGTGTTTGCATGTCTGTAGGGGAACGGATGTGGCTGAATGGATGTGTGTGAGTGTGTCTGCATTTGTGTGTGTGTGTGTGTGTGTGTGTGTGTGTGTGTGTGTGTGTGTGTGTGTGTGTGTGTGTGTGTGTGCATCTGTTGGAGCATGCATGCAGGTGTGTGGGTGATTGTTTCTATGAGCGTGAGAAAGTGTGCGCATGTCTGGAGGGTTGTTGTGTAGATTCATTTGAGTGTATCTGCTGAAAGACTGCCCACATGTGGAAGACATACTGCTTGTAACTGAAGTTTCATAGCCAACACTGGATATCATATCCCCATGGCAAGTATGCATAGCTGATATGATGCAGTGTCATCTTGCTTGGTTATGAAGCTTATCTCTGTGGAGCTGTCCTTGTTTATTTAAAAACTCCCAGAGGAAGTTACCTTCTGAAAGCCCTCAGTGCTAAGAGAATTGATAGCATTTCCCTCAGTTTGATCTCAGTCTTCATTTGCAATGGAAACCAAATATGAAATGATAGTGACTTCAGATGTACAAGCAAGCTAGATTCAATCTATTTGTGGTCAAGATCTAGATCTACCACGGTAGCAAAATTAACCTGCATGCATTTGGGAGAACTGTGTCCACTCATCAGTCAAATTCATTTTCCAAGATGCTAAAACTGATGGAATCTCCTCACTTAGTGAGTGTCCCATGATTCCAGAAATTCCACAGAATTTGTTGAAACTTCCTCCTTTGAAGTCTGGCATGCTGCTAGCTGATATGTGACTCAATAGTGCTTTAGAAATCTCGATGCTGCAAACTGTAAAAAGGTAACTATGTTCTGCACAGTCTTGTATGATGTTAGGATTGCTTCTCAGAAAAGGTCCTTCTCTACTGCAGGACCAAATCTGATTTTTTAACATTGATTGCAAACCTCCAAAAGTCCAGAAATAGAATTTTCAGAATGGCTGTCAGTTGTTGGCTGAACTATGATTCATTTAGCATGTGGGTAGCTAGATGCTGTTACTGAAGCCAGATGACTGACATGTAAAATGCCAAAAATTGATCACTGAAAATTAATGTGCCAAAACCCATTCTAAGAAGCCACACAACCTCAGAATGGGATACACCTTTTTTCATCAAGGGATTGCAAACTTGAATTAAAAGACGTTAAGTTGGTGAAGTTAGGTTGTAGAGGAACTGGAGGATGCAGACAGCATTTGTCACTTGCAAAAACTATTATTTTGTAATTTTATTGTTTCTATTTTGCTTAATCAGGATTCTTTTGCTTTGATTTTAATTTTCAGGATTATGTTATTCATTGCTTTTGTTGTATTTTTGAACATAAACTGGATAAAGGTACATGCAACCCAGCCTGAATGACCCTTTGGCAGGGACTAGATTAGTAATAAAGGCTATGGGGCAAGACCAAGATTAAATGGTAGAAATGAGAACTGAAAGTATGACATTTCCACTTGGAACCCGAGAGATCAAATCTGAGGTTGAAAGATATGAACAAGGCAATAAGCTCCTTTTACAATGAGAATTGATATCCAGGTTACTTGGAACACAAAAAGAATCAAATTCATTTTTATTGTTCTGAACTCATCGTTCAGGTGTTGGGTCAGATGAGACTAATGGAAAATGGTTTCTAAGTCATGTCCTCTCAGCTTGAGACTATGAAGAATCACAATGAATACTCTACTGACCTGATGTCAGAAACATGATCTTTATAAACACGTTGCCTAATCTCGTACATAAAACAGGCTTCACACTAATCAGCAAGGCATTGGTAGCTGACTAAATCGAGTGGGAAAAGGACTTGGGTGGAAATTTCTGTCTTGTAATCTAATACATAAACTTATTTTAGCCACTTACCAGAAGACATTTTATTCCAAGTGCTTTAACTTGATGCATTCTTTCCCTATATGAATGTGGGGCAAAGACATAACAGGCTGACAGAGATGGTGGGATGGATAAGCCTGTAAAAATGATGTGTAATACAAATGTAGGGATCGTATGAAATAACTGCCCTTGTCAGTGGATGTGAAAACATTCCTGGACTTCTTCTGACACTTAAGTCATGTCTTTGCTTTAGGTAGTCTTGAAATTTTGCCTTAGAATATAGCCCTCTAAGACAGGTTCCCCCTAGATGTACAGAAATTACCATCGTTTGAAGCCATCATTCTAATGGTGGATAATTGAATGCTGCCTGTCTTCACATTCTGTTTAGTTATTACAGCTCACTCTGTAGGAAAGATGCTACCAAATTTACTTCCATAGCTGCAATGAGGTACAGCACAGGAGCTATGACTGACTGCAGACAATGTCTACAAGCTCACAGCAAACCCACTGTGCTTACAAAATTCAGCCAATCAAAATGCATTGCTATGTTTTTAAATCATTACTACCAAATGGGTTATTAAGAAAAACATCTGAAACATTTGCTCCTTTAAAGCATCTGAATGTGTTAAATTCACAATTTAATTGAGAATCTAAAGCAATGACACACACATCTGTTTAAACTAAGACAATTTTAAAGGTCACAGGTTATGGTACATTGGGTTGCGAATACTCAAACAAAATGCCTAATCAGATTTAATGATTTAACAATATTTCTACATCAGGATGAGATCTGAACTGTCTAGTTGCTGGCTTGAATAATGGTAGGTGTGTGTGTGTGTGTGTGTGTGTGTGTGTGTGTGTGTGTGTGTGTGTGTGTGTGTGTGTGTGTGTGTGTGTGTGCATGCGTGCGTGCGTGTGTGTGTGTGTGTGTGTGTGTGTGTGTGTGTGTGCCCCAATACACCTGGTGGCTAGAGGTACTCTAGCTCAAATGGTGTACCTTGGGTAGAAGGTAAAAAGAGCCTAAAGTCCATAGCCACCACCACTTGTAAATTTATACCTCATAATTTTTATCTGTTCCTCATAAAATCTGTGTTTTTTAGAATTTTTGTGGCAAATCACTGAAGGATTGAATTCACTAAATAATGACAGACATTTGAATCTCAAACTTCATATTATTCAGAAAATAAATTTTAACACAAAACCTTTTGTTCTAGCAATTTTCTAAGTTTATAAGATCAGTATGTGAAATGTGTCCCTATTTTGGGGCTGTATTCCCCCAATACTGGCTTTATCCATGTTTTTTGTGCTATGACATTGAGAACTATGGTAAGAAGTGAGAACTGAATTCTGTATTCCCCCATTATTGGTTTTGACCAGGTTTTTTGTGCTATGATGTTGAGAGCTATGGCGAAAAGTGAGAACTGAATTCACTAAATGATAACCATTTAAGTTTCAGTCTTCCTATCTTACAGGGAACTGCTGATTTGGCATAGTGGTATGTTGCTCTGACTGTAGTACACAGGGTCCTGGGTTCAAGACTTGGCAGTGAAATGCATGGTGGTAACACAACATTTTATCCTAGCAACTTTCCAAAATTATACAAGCAATGTTTAAAACGTGTTCCTGGTTTTTGCCCCCCCCCCAAAAAAAACTGAAATTGAAAATAAGTGCGAGAAACTGTGCAAGATGCCTATGGCTTACACTACTGTCATTCTCTCTCAATATATTGTGTGGGTGTAGAAGTAGACTTTTATGATGGAAATGTTCTGAATTGGGCAGTTTTGTCATTGTTGGTTCATGTCATTATTGGTTCATGGATTTTGTTTCATTGCCTACTGGAAAAATGTTCAAACAATGAATTTAAACTGTACTCTAACAAGTATGCTGTATTATACAAGGTATATAATTTAATATCAAAGAACATGTGTATGTTTCTTGTTTTGTGTGCAAGGGTCCAACGATTTAAAAACAGCCCAAAGGTAATCTTTATCCACCACTGGCCAGATGCATCTTCTTTGGATGTGGTATGAGTTTCAATGCTGTTTCAATTAATGTGAGTTTCAAGGGCAGAAAAGTTTTAATGCCAAGTCTATTTTTATTGTGAGACAGTATTGCTTTGTTTAGCAGATGTCTATTAGTGTTTGTGCATTGTGTTATAAAATGTAAAAATAAAATCCGAATCATTGTAGAAGTAAAGCAGTATGCACACATAAGTGTTTATAGTAAATGGGGCAAAATAGCCAGGTAATGGGACATTGGAATGGCTGCAGGGGGACTCTGGTGTCATATTTTGGTTGTCTGTTCTTCAATTTGCATTTGAAAGTTGGTATCCCACAATTCCACTGGACTGGGTGGGATTACATAATTATATATGCACATTTTATGTTAAACAGCATACAGATTTGTACCTATTTTTCATGGGCCTTGTACAGATTTTTGATGTTTCCTGGTTGAGAGGTATGATCTGGCATTATGAAAGGAAGCATCCTCGGGTTTGTCATTGCATGCCTTGTCCCTTGGCAGTCTTTTAATTAGCACTCAAGAAGAGACAGTAGTAGGTCATAAGGAATATCTTGAGTCTGCCAGGATAATAGCATTTCAGTAGCTATTTCCCACCCTCCAAAGCCAGCCCTGATTTCAGGGATGCAATAAGGCAAATGTCCACTGCATATGTGGGTCTCTAGTGAAAAGAAAGGAACAAAAAGGGCTAATCAGTCATGAGAGAAGGCTGAATATCAGTAAATAGAGTACAAAGTAGTCTGTGGTTTCTGGTTAAGATGAACTAATGTACTTACAGGTGTTAAAAGCACTCGCCAGTATAGCCTCATTACTCCATATCAACATGGGTCACATGAGCTCTATGTATTCATATATGAGTTATAACCTTTAATTCTGAAAAACAAAAATACATACCCTCACAGTTAAGGCCAGTGTTATCAAGCGAGAATCCTTTCTGACAATCACAGCTGAAACTTCCTGCTGTATTTTGACATATTCCTTGGGAACCACATAAGGTTGGTTGTGAAACACATTCATTGTTGTCTAAAAAATGGAAAAAAAAACAGTTTAAGAAATGTTTTCTTGTCACAAGAAGTATTTTCTTCATTTTTTGGTCATTATAGTCAGCTGTTTTGGTTCTAGTCAGCTACCTAACGTTTAAGATTTACCTTTTATGAAAATGGGTACCAGGATTTCAATTCCACTGAAACCAAAGTTGAACAAAAGATGGTGGTGCTAACAAATAATCACAGGGTTTCAATAAAGAGGAATTTTGAAGCAAACCAGGGGATTTTGTGAAATATTGCTAATGAAAAAACATTAAATATACTTGACTTGAGAGTAACAACAACAACAAAAAAAAATAAACAAATTCAACTAAAATTGGACATCTGCTGCAATGTTTCTAATCCCAATTATATTAAACGGAATCATATACAACTATAAACTGAAAGAAATAAAAATGCCTTTTGCTTTAGTATGATTTAAATTGTGACTACAAACATAGCATCATGACACATACTGCCGAGAGTAATGAGAACATTTTAGGAAGACAGGCATACATACCAATACATGAGGACTGGTGCTGGGTAAATCCAGGGGGGCATTTACAAGTGAATCCTCCTATGGTGTTCACACACAGGAATTGGCAGTTATGTTGTTTAGTAGAACACTCATCCAGATCTAAAAACAGAATTAAAAGAGCATTAATCACGTATTAGCATTGCCAACCTGAGAATCATGTATATCCCGTGAAGCATTTAAAAGTGCTGATTTACTTCAGCAAGCTACTGGAAAAATGTTATTGTGACATAAATGTTACTGAATAGCAATTTAGGTTCACTAACTTTCTGAAAATATTTGAAGCAACTATTTATCATGCATTTCTCAATGGTAGCTGGTATGGTTTTTACTAGCACAATGAAGAAAAAGTCAAGGGGACTTCTAGGACTCCATAACATGATTTACACCCCAAAACAAATCATCCAGTGATAATATGAAATATAACCAAGCTGCTATTTAAGAAGCATATTATGTTACTGCCTTTTTTTCACAGTGACCTGTTTTACCAAAAAAAAATGTTTTATATTACAAAATGAATCTGACAAATAATCTATGATAATAAAAGAATGTTAGCGACTTTATGTTAAATCTTTATTAATAACTATGTTTCATGTTTTGTCTTCTAATACCCAAAACAGTTTGATTTAAAATAAAATGTTTTTATTATAAAAAATATACAAAGCCAAAATGACATCATTAATGAGGCATAACTAATTACATCATCATAGGTCATGGTTATAGTTATAGTTATGAATGATGCAGCTGGTGGGTGAGGGGTTGCCACAAAAAATGCTTGGAATTATAGTACATAAAATGTAAATGCAAAACCTCTTCTACCACTGGATATAGCTCTAAATGTTATTAAAGGTCAGCTTTATAAGGTGTTTTCCAAAAATGCCATTTCCTATAGAAACTCAGCCTCACATCAGTCCATAAAACAAAATTAGGCAATATCACTAATTTACTCATCAAGCATGCCTGATGAGCTCTTACAGTAAATGAGGTTTTCAGCCCCATAAAATGTTCCAGAATACTTTTCTCAGTCTAAGTAAAGCAAAGATATCCTCTTGCAAGATCCAATTTGTTCCACCAAAGATAATATGAAACAATAAATGTGTTTTTTACGGTGTAACATTATTACACTGGCCTTAAAGTTATAAATTTCACAATGGACAAAAATGTGGCCCCAGTGACCTCCTTTCAAAATGGACAAAAATGTGATCCCAGTGATCTCCTTTCTTTCTTGCTGAGGACAGCAGGGAGGGGCACTAGGGCAGATCAGATGAGGAGGAGGCACTGGGGTAGATCAGATGAGGAATGGAAGGGAGGCTCTAAAATGGCCAAGCAAATGTTTCATACAAATATGCAAAACATATAAGAAGCTGTACAATGTATATTTCATGAGAAAAATGCTTTGGACCTCATATCATATCCATTGTTCATTATTTATGAGAAAACTGTTGTTCATAAAAATGTCACGATCTCACAGAAACACATTTCTTCAAAGGAAGGAATATTTTAACTTTGATTTTATGCGCATTTTCATAAAGCTTAAACAGAAATCTTTTGTTGAGAAAACGTGGATTGCCACAAAATATTGTGGAAAAAATGATTCTGAAATCATGTTTGGTTCCATTATAAACTTTAGTTATTGTTGTCAAAATTTACAACAAAGGGATAAAAAGTGTATTATAATTTAATCTGAACAGCTACACCAAAACGAGGTAAGCATGACGTTATAGGACCAAATGAAACTCAAACTTGCTTTTTCTTTTGGATATTTTTGAAGTTTAACAAGACACAAGTCTTTTACTCTTTGGTGTCATAAGGTAACATACAAGCAAAAAATGCCTCAGTGTAAATAACAGTAACCTCTACAACATGTCTTAGTATACCAACATTTGATTTGTCAAGCTCTGCTTAGGCAAAAGTCAATGGTTTGTCCAATCAGGAGTCAATATGCTGAAAAAAAACAAAAATTTGGCATGGGATGAATTCCTTCTTGAGGGCATAATCTCATTGTGGTGGAAAAGTCTGTGTGTACTACTAATCTTTAAAAAGATGCTGTGCAGGGCTCATGTTCTGGGTATGGTCACCCTTGGCAAATTGGTCTGAGAGAAGGCATCAGACATAAAGTGGCTTCACAATCACTCTAGTAATGCTGCAGTTAAAGAGTCACAGAGCATTAAATACCAGAACTCACACTTGGATTTGGTGCTAGTGGGGCAGGTCATTTGTGGGCACCAGGTGACTCACACAGCCTAACTGGGCTCAGCCCAAAAAAGCTGCATAGAACTACCATCTAGGCTCTCTATGCATAAGGTGAAGGGTGGTGGCCATATCATAAGGTGAAAGGTGCTGGTCATATCATAAGGTGAAAGGTGCTGGTCATATCATAAGGTGATAGGTGCTAGTCATATGCAATGTTAATCAAGAGGCTGTGAGGACCAAATATTAATCAAGTGTCAGGTAGGAGCAAAATGGATTATAAAGACCTAGTCTCTGGCTATGGAATCTGGCTTTCAGGCCCTGGAATGTCACCTCTCTGCCAAGAAAGGAGCTGATAATTATGCAAAAGGCTGAAACATACTAAAGAGATTTAGTCTTACCTTTACCTTTCCACACAGCATGGGTTCAAGAATGAGATGAGGGTAGTCTCTCTCTCCTACTCTGGATTAGATTGAAGGAAACAACTTTGCAAGTATAAAATATGCTTACAAGTCCTCAGCTGTGTGCTGTTCAGATGGACAAATTAAAGGACTATCTCATTAAAAGTGGAGGCTGCAGAAAAGAAAATGTCTTTTGTTTGCACATGTGCTCCTTACAGTTATTTCTTTGATATTGTGAGAATGGTCCTCAACACAGAACTACCGCCAGATCTTAAATTTCTAGTGGGAGACTTCAGTGCCCATCTGGAATAAGGAGGCTGGAAGGGGGTAATCTGAAAGACCTCTTTGCCTGATCTGAAAACAAGTGCGGTCAATTGTCATTCTGTGTTTATGTGTTAGTCATGTATTGACCATTGCATTTTTCATGTTTAGATATAAAGAAGCTCATACATGGCACCAGAAGCCATGTGAACAAAGGTCAATGGCTGGCTTTGTGGTCATCTCATCAGACCTGAGGTTACGCTTTCCAGACACCTGGGTCAAGAGAGATGTTGAGCTGTCAACTGATCACTTTTTCCTGGTGAGATGGGCCCAACAGCTTGAGCAGCAGCTGGACAGACATGTAAAGCCGAAACATGAAGGGCAGATGTCCTGGGAATCTATAGCTAATGAGTTCAACTCCCATGTGCAGAACAGCTTCATTCATATACCGGAGAAGATTGGAGATATGGAGTGTGAATGGACCCTCTTCAGGATGTGAATAGATGATGAGGAACATAGAGAGTTGTGGTGGATCTTACACTTGAATGCATCTGCTTATCCAGGGTTAAATGATAGTAATGTCTTTTGGCTTTTCCCGGTTAGGGGTCGCCACAGTGGAACTCCAGTCTGCTAATGATTGGCAGTGGAATTTTATGGTGCCGAGTTGCCAGCCCGATGCCCACCCTTCAAAGAAGGCATACCCATTCACATCCACACCTACCTGCATGTCTTTAATGTCACTCAACCACGGGGGGGACATGCAGACTCCACACAGAAGGCCCTCCAGCCAAAAATCGAATGGGAGAACCTCTTGCTGTTAGGTGACAACCCTAACCACTGCACCACCGTGGCTTTCATCCAGGGTTAAATTATGTAAATGTTTTTTAAAAATGTGTTGGCAAAAGTATTTAATTTTAATATGTTGTTTTATAATGCTATGTCTTTAAGACTCAAGTGGTTGGGTTGGGCTATAAAAGAGTTTGTCACATGATTTTTGAATGTTTGAAGAAGGGTGTTATTTTCTAGCTGAAAGTGCTTATTGGAATAAAGTTTAAAAAGGTGTGTTTTAAAATAGTGTTTCTTGTGAATTCTGCCTTCTGGATTATTTCTATTTTCTCAGTTTTTTTGTTCTTGTTTGTTGCTGGTTGTTAATATGGCAGAAGACAGTCCACAGATGAATACAAGGCATTTCTCATGAACAGAGTTTGATCAATTGCAAACTTCTGTTAATAAATTAACTTTGCTAATACAACTGACTCAACATTCACAAAACACAGTAAATGGTGGATTGCAGAATGGCTTAGGAGAGCTGAATTCACATATGCACGCTTCCAATTCATCTTTTGATGGTGTTTCACCTGGACAGGAACATTTTCAAGCCCAGACTGCGCTAAGATATAATGTATCTAATTCATCTGGAACTGCAAATGTTGCAACCAACTCGAGGCTGGAATAGTGTCTTAATTCAGCAGTGCCTTCAACTTCGTGGGGTATGGCCCACCAAACAGCTATTGAAGGTAATTTAACACTGTATCATGAACTTTTAACCAGATATCGTAAACTTTTTCATGAAAATGTGTATTTTAGAGAATGCATTAAGCACAGGCAGGTCTCAAATGGCCTGCGGTACTGGAAGTACGCTACTGGTTTAGTGGAGAATTCACCATTACACAAATATTTACTCAATATGTATGACAGACATGGCTGTGAGCTAATGGAACTGTTGGTTCATTATAATTCTAAAGAAATAAATGAGCTGTATTCAACAATTAAGACCACGGATTAAACTATTATTCAAGATAATGCTTTTCATCAATTTAAAGTGCAGTATGACAGAATTTTTTCAGAAATAGACAATATGAGCAAAGCCATAAACCAACGGAAAAACTGCAAGTTGGAAAGGGACAGACTAGATTATTTAAATGATAAAGCATACCCCAGTCCACCCAAAGGGCAGCAAAGGACTGTTTCTTTCTCTGACAATCAGAATACTGGCTGTGGAAATGAAAATGGCCAGGTTTTTACTAATCAGCAGGCCCCTTTGGACCAGCCTGAGGTGTGACAGTCGGAACAAATCTGGAACAAGAGGGTGAATTACAACTAGAGGTCTGTGAATTATCCACTGAACCAACAGAGGAGGATGTCCCATTCCCTGGACAGGAACCAGAGGAACTGGTAGGTGACTTATGTGCATCTAATTCTTTGTCTATTATAAAAAAACTGCACTTGGGATTTCAGCGTGTATAACTTTAGCAGCTACAATATAACTCAGGTTCATGCAGACTTGTTTAGTAAAGGCCTGACATTTATACCTATGAGAAGAGCTGATGTGTCTAAAACTTTACTAGACTTGAAATGATATGTGAGAAAGCTGAACGTGTCTGTTTATTTTAACAACAGTTATTCTGTATTATGCATTCCCAGTACCTTCGACCCTGACTTGCATCCTATGTTAAAAACCTTTGAGGATGCATATGAACTGGATTTGAGACCTTTGCTTGAAAATAATACTCTACGTATTTCCTTTAACTTAACATCTGTGCAACGTAATCTAATGGATGACATTAAAAAATCAGGCTCTCTTTGATTTATGCAGCCTGGTAAAGGAGGGGTATCATCTTTATGGACCAGGTGGACTATAACCAATGCATGCTCGAACTCTTATATGAGGACTCTTATGTTGAGGCATCCCTGAATGAAGTCAATATTTCATACAATAGACTGTTTTTTATATGATATCTTAACTCAGGGTTAGCTGTCTATGGAATAATATAATTATGTTTGTAATACATTTCCTAAGCTGGCTACAATTTTTGGTGTGCCAAAATTACATAAAGACTTATATAACCCTCCCTTCAACCCACTGTTGATGATACTTCCTCAGAGATGTATTATATAGCAAAATTTATTGATGAACAACTAAAACATTACTTGGCTCCTGTTAAACATCTCTGTCAGGATTCTTGGTATTTCTTGGTGAAATGTAATGACCTACAGCAACTCAGAGAGGGATTTTTTTTTCTGACAACTGATGTAAAAGACTTATTTACCTGCAACCCCCACAATATTGGGATAGAATGGTTTATTGAATATTTCACTGACTATGTACATGTTGAAGAGGATACGATAAATACAATTTCACATTTACTTGAAATGGTTTTATAAAACAACTTTTTATATTATGATGGCCAGTATTTTAAACATGTGTCAGGTATAGCCATGGGCTCACCTTGTGGGCCATTATATGCAAATTTGGTTATGTTAGTATGGGAATTACATTATTTATTTAATTGTGAGTTTTTCAAGTATGTTAGGATGTATGTCCATTTTTTAGATGCATTGTTTATTGCTTGGGATGATCCTGTTGATTTAATACCAGACTTTGTACAATATTTAAATGCTACAACTGAGTTTTTTGAAGTTTACATACCAGTTAGGTATGAACTCTATATCTTACTTGGCTGTAAAATTAACTAGAACAGAAGCTGGTTTAAAAGCCTGTGTTTTTAGGAAAAAGAACATATTCAAATAAATACTTGCATTTTACAAGTGTTACTGTGGTGGTGGTGCTGCGGTAGCGTTGTCGCCTCATAGCAAGACGTCTGTTCGAATCTTAGCTAGAGCATCTTCTGTGTGGAGGCATATGTGAATTGAGGCGTGCCTTCATTGAAGGTTGTGCATCAGGGCTGGTAACCCGGTACGTAAAAAATCCACTACCAATCATTAGCGGACCGGAGTTTCGCTGTGGCGACCCCTAACCGGGAAAAGCCGAAAGACACAAACAAACTTGCATTTTACAAGTAACCACCCATACCATGTCAAAAAAGCTGTTATAAAGGGACAGATGGTAACTGATATGTTTGACTTCTTAAATTAAATACACTTTATAGGCAACATGTTTGTGAATAGGGGTTATCCGGTACAGATGGCTAACAATATAAAATTTGAGATCATTGAGACTATCAGGCCAGTACATTCCTTTATTACAAAACCATCATGCCAGATCATTTGGTATAACTTATGGAGAACTTTCTCCTTCTACAAATGGTATCCAAAATGAAACTATAGGAATAATGGCAACAGGCAATAGGATGACACCTTTCCACAATGAGAAGGTGGTGTGCAACAAGCAAAAAATGCATTCATTTCTACAGTCAATGCCCATAGTAAAAATATAATGGATATTAGAAATAAAATTGGGCATTTATTAGAACAGATAAACAGCTAATTGAAAAAAATGGTAATATGGCAACATATTATCTTAGTTGAAGCTGTAATTACTAGTATTTGATGACTTGTGTAACTTATAAGAAGATGGATTGCTAGGGATAGATCTGAATTAATGCTGCTTATCACGATTACTGACTAAGAACTCTAAGTTTCATTGCGACTGAATGTTAATGTCTTTGTCCATGCTGGCTGCTTAAACTGATCTTGCTCTGACTAATCTTGACTGTACCTAACTAGATTATCCTTTTTCTAGGTCTCTGCCCCAAGTTTCCCTCTGAATCAGACTGCTCTACTCAGAAGTCCTATACCTGACCAGCGACCAAGCGCGGAAGGCTAAGACTATCAGCCCGATTACAGCTGATATATGCTAAGGTTAATTTTGGTGTCTTGTTTCCTGTGTGCTTTATCTCAGTTCAACTGGGTCCAAATGCACTATAAATCTTCCCTGACTCTACCATAATTAGGGACTTGCCTAATATGTCGGGTTATCAAGTCCTAAAAATTTAAACTCATCTCTAGCACTGTGAAACTAGGTATATAGAGAGATTGGCTTATCTGATAAAGAAAGATACAGTAGTCAGCTTAAAGGGCTTGGCATACTCTATATCTGTAAGCTGTGCTGCATAAATTCACATATAAAGTATAATTCTGTGGCAGTCAAATTTAAGTGGCTTATGCTGTCAAACCAGATACTTACTGTGTGAATCTAACACTAAGCGACATCGTCCATTGAGAAATCTACCTACTAAATAGTGCTTTTAAAGTTTAGAAGTATACGCCATTTTAAAGCTACGTACCTGAAACAAGCTAGCCCTAGTAACAGTGTTAGCCCCGCTCCATTCGCCCTCGCTTCGCGAGGGCTCACTTTGCTCCCCGCCCTGCCCCCATATCCCACCCGCCCCAGTATAGTTACATTTATGTACATCAAACCCCTCCCTCTTTCTTTCCCACCCAATCACTACTTCCAGGCCACTAACATCATCCTCCTGCTTAACAACCCACCCCACTCTTCACTTACTCTGATTCCGTCACTTCACCAATTCCTACAACTGCAACTTACTAACTAACTAGTCCATAACCTCTCACTTACAAATAAATTAACTATTATTCCTCTTGAATCTAAACTTTAATCCAAACTCTATTTTACTTTTATTAGAAATGACTCCCCCACTTCCACTGACTTTCCTCATCTCTTCTATAAGCATTCCTCTCCTAATAACTGTCTTCAATGCCACTTCCTACTCCTCTTACAAACTACCACCCTCCTTCTCCCCCTAACTCTTCTACTCTCCCCCATCCTCACTCCATCACTTATCACTTTCACAACATATCCCCCTCTCTTGTTCAACCTAACCCGCTTCACTATTTTAAACTAAAACTCCTACCCTCTTCAATAAAGCTCCATACACCCAAAGTGAAATTGTTCTCCTACTAACTACAAGTTGCATACCAAAATTCCTGCTCCTTCCTTCCTCTAACTGGCTAGCCCTAGCTGGAGACATTCACCCCAACCCGGGACCCAAGACTAGTACCAAGCTCGCTTCCTCTACCTCTCCAAATAGTAGTAACCACAAATACCTCAAGCTAATTACCATTAACACCCAGAGTGTAAAAAACAAAATAGCACTCTTCCATGCTTGGCTAAATCAAACTTTCCCAGATATAGTAGCTGTCTCAGAGACTTGGCTAAAACCCCATATTACTGACTCCAAGATTCTACCCCCTGGCTTTAAAGCTCTCAGATGTGATCGCCAAAACAAAAAAGGAGGAGTAGCCTTAATCTATAATAGCCTACGGAACCTCTGTCCTTGCCAGAACCCTAGTCCACAGTTCGACAATGCTGAACTAGTCATTGGAATTCTCAAAATGAATAATTATAAAAGTATTTTTGTCAGGGCCATCTATATCCCACCTGGAAACAATACTACCACTCTCGAAAACATTCTTTTATAGGCCTCAACTAACATTAAACTTGAGACATACATATTAGGTGACGTGAACATTGACTGGAATAGAATCAATAACAACAATCCCTCCCTATCTATAAATCTTTTTAATTTCATTCAACTAACAAATGGCATCACCAGACCCAATAGAAACAACCCCCGGGGTCCACTCTGGACTGGATCTTAGTCTCCCATCCTAATAACAGCTCTCACTCTGGTATTTTACCAGATTCCATGAGTGACAATCTCCCAGCCTTCATTCACCTAGCTACTCACTCATCCCCTCATCAACACCACTATACCCACTATACCGACACTCGTAATCTTACAAACTTTAATCCCTCTATATTCTCTGAAGCACTTAAACTAACAAATTGGGACAAACTAAAAACTCTTCCACTTGATAAGGCCTTAGACTTCTTCAACACAACCTTCCTAGGCATCTTAAACTCCCAAGCACCACCCAGAACAAAACGAATAAAACCCAATTCTGCCCCATGGCTAACAAAAGACACCAAAGCACTTATGATACAAAGAGACAAGATCTGGAAACTTCACAACAAAAATAAACATCCTGCTACCCTTCTTAAGTATAAGCAACTCCGCAATCTAACCAAAAAGCTTGTTACTAAAGATAAAAAATGTTATTACACTAAACTTCAGTCTACTCACTCCAAAAATCCAAAACAATTCTGGAACTCCATTAACTCTCTTTTCCACCCTGGTACCAAAACCAATCCCTGCCCTGACAACAATAAAACTGATACAGAAATTGCCACCCTTTTTAACTCCTTCTTTTCCAACTCTATAGCTGAACTCACTAAGACCTTCCCTAACCACATCTCCTCCTCTCCGCTCAATCCCACCTCCCCTTCCACTCCTCTACCCTCCACTCCCAATCCTAACCCCTCTTTTTCTTTAAAACCCGTCTCAACTTCCTACATCAAAATGCTCCTCTCCAGACTTAAACCTTGCTCCAATGCCCCTGACAACATTCCCTCACTCTTTCTAAAGCTTGCCGCAGATGGTATTGCTATCCCCATCAGCATTCTCATCAATAGATCCATACCAGAATCTTATGTCCCCAAATTGTGGTGTGCCGCCTTTATCCTACCCCTCCACAAAGGAGGCAAAAATAACAGCATCTCTAACTTCCGACCGATAGCCATTCTTTCCCCAATCTCAAAAATCCTTGAAAAATGTATCCAACTGCAATTAATGCCCTACCGCATCAACAATCAACTCCTCACCCCTACCCAACATGGCTTCCGTCCTGGCCATAGTACAATAACTGCTCTCCTTTCTTTTTTAAACACAGTAAGCCATGCTCGTGACTCTGGAGAAATTGTTCCCACTGTCCTTCTGGATTTATCCAAGGCATTTGACACTATCTCCCATACCCTCCTTCTGAATCACTTTTCTAACATCAATCTCTCTCAAAACTCCCTTACATGGTTCCATAGTTATCTCTCTGACAGATCTCAGGCCATTAAATGAAAAACTGCTACCTCAACCTTCCTACCTACCCCAACCGGGGTTCCCCAGGGGTCCATACTTGGACCAATGCTCTTTCATGTATTTATCAATGATTTTCATGCTGCGATTCCAAACACCAAAATAGTGCAATATGCGGATGATTCCACTTTAGTCTGCTCTGCTCCAAGCTTTCCTGAGCTTCAGGCAAAAACCCAATTGGCCTTTACAACTACTGAGAACTGGATGTTTCAAAACCATCTTTCCCTTAATGCTAATAAATCCAAAATCCTTCTTTTCTCTCCCTCAAAAACACTCCCACTTGACAAGCAATCCTTCAATATCATCAGCCATGCCAACTCCACTATAGAAGTAGCCCCCTTTGCTAAACTTCTTGGGGTTACCATTGATGAACACCTGACATTCAATACGCATGTCCAACTAAATATTAAAAAAACTCATAAGAAGCTTGGTATGCTATACAGAAACACTCTCTCTCTCTCTCTGTCCACAAGGCAAACTCTCGCCTCTACCTACTTACTACCATCACTATTGTACGGTGCCCCACATCTAACCAATCTTTCTACTACCATCTCCTCAAAAATAGAAATCTGTTACAATAAAATCGCTATATTCGCTACTAAATCTAAACACTCTACCCACCATTGCACCTCTCTCCACATGCTAAACTGGCTAGAGCTTCCTAACCACCTTGACTACCTTCAACTTATTACAGCCCACAAACTAATCTTTAAACCTATTGCATGCACTGCTCTAACTAATATCCTACCAGTCTACACTCCGCCCATATCCCTAAGATCTGCCGAACAAAATCTACTTTCTGTTTATAAACCACATCCCTGCTAAGAACCAATACAAATTTTGAACACTTCAAATCCCAGCTCCATTCCCACCTCTCCCAAATCCGGAAATGCAATTGCACTCTTCCTACCTAATTCCATATACCATCACCCCTACATGTTCTTCCTTATGCACTTTTAGTCTTGCTGCTTATCGACAGCTGCCCCTCTCTGCATCAAACATATAAGTCCAACGCTTGAATTGATTATCATGTAAATACTGTATATAGCTTTCTGTCACTACTCTCTGCTAATGGCTGTCTTACTATGTATGTATACTATGAACTGCGCTCACGTTTTTTCCTTTTCTTCTTCTCCTTTGCACCATTCAAGTTTGTTACTCCTTATTATATAAAAACACTTGTTATTCAAAATGTATAATTCTATGTTTAACTATATAAATGTAAAATTCTATGCTTGTTTTTGTTGTATATTACATGGAGCTTTTCTCCCCGGGCCTCCACTGAAAACGGGCCTTTTGGGCCCAGTGGACCTCCTTGGTTATCAAACTGGAAATAAATAAATAATAAATAAATAAATAAATTTTCCTGATTTTGTATTTAGGCAGGATAGCAACCTTAAAGACTGGTGTGACAGTTTATCTCTTTTACATACGCAGTCTGTGCAGAAAATGACAAAGTGTGGAATGTGTTCACAGTGCAAGTTTATTTTGGAATGTAACCAGGTGCACTTGGGTTCCAAGTGTATTAGACAACAGGAGTGGTTTATGCTGCAAAATGCAGCTCTTGTCCTACATATTATGTGGGAAAGACTGAGGGAAAATTTAAACAACGGATGTATGAACACACATATGATATGCATGCACATAAAGAGGCCAGTGCTTTAGTTAACCAATTCCCAAGCCATAGTTTTAAATTTGTCATACTGTAACAGTTACAGAAAACCCCAGGGGGGGAACATGGGGTATTTGTTTAGAACACAGAGAGTTGTGGTGGATTTTACACTTGAATGCATCTGCTTATCCAGAGGTAAATGATGTAGTGTCTATTTCTTGTGAGTTAAAATTAAAAACTTTTGATAGATAGTTATATATACATATTTATATAAATGTTTTTAAAAAAATGTATTGTTAAAAGTATTTCATTTTAATATGTTGTTGTTTTATAATGCTAGGTCTTTAAGACTCACGTGATTGGGTTGGGCTATAAAAGAGTTTGTCACATGATTTTTGAATGTCTGAAGAAGGCTGGTATTTTCTAACCGAAAGCGCTTAATGGAATAAAGTTTTAAAAGGTGTGTTTTAAAAGGTGTGTTTTAAAACAGTGTGTTTCTTGAGAATTCTACCTTCTGGATTATTGCTATTTTCTCAGTAGATGATGAGGTTCCAAGGGGCTCTGTCCAAGCTCTGTCCAAAATGTCATCTATACGTGTACTGCGCCCGCTGGTAGATAACAAAAGTAAGGGAGGCTCTCTGGTTAAAGAAAAAGTCCTTTCATGCCATGTAAGTGAGCAGTTCTGGATCTCACTCAGGTAATGACAAGCCAGGAAAGCAATATCTGTAAAAGTTACCAAAGTGACTTTCATATAACCTCAACAAGGTCCTGGCAAACTACCTGGCAAATCAGGAGAGAAGGCTAGATATTGTCACAGATTTTCTCAGCCAAGGTGGAGAAAAACTTGAGCTTGACTGGTGATATTATTAAGAAGTGGAAGGGACATTTTGAGGAGGTCCTGGATTTAGTGGCTATGCCTTCCTCTGAGGAGGCAATGTCAGAAACAGATGCAAGAATGTTTTTATTTCAGTAGAAGAGGTCACTATAGCAATGAAATGTTTGTCCAGTAACAAGGCTACTGAAAAAGATGAGATCCCTATGGAAATGCTGAAGGAATTGCCCTTTAAGTCTCTGTGAAATCCCTAACTATCCATAAATCATTCCGTGGGTCTATAACACTTTTACTAAAGACACCATTGTACAGATATAGGAACTAGTCAGTCTTTACAATTTCCATTTTGTGCCCCTTCATTCACCTCTGTACTTCATGTTCAGGATGACACCTTCACATCATCTTATATATATGCAAGTGGTGATCATGTCTTTCTTGTCTATTTTGGCCTCTAGTGAGAACAATGACATCCTGTCCTCCTGTCTCTGCTTATATCTCCCCCAGTTCTATGCACCCTTCTAGTAATCTTCCTCTAGACACTTTCCTGCAGCCTAATGTCTTCTAACTGTATGGAGTCCTTCTGGTCTCCCTGCCATCAGTTTCTACTGCTCACAGCAGATGCTAAACAGCACATTTGTTGCAGCCCACACATGTGCAGTACTTTGCCTCTGTCTGCATTGAACATCAGCTGCCAGCATTAACAATACTTGGTCAGCCTCTCCAAATGCCTATTCAGACCCTCCATCATCTTTCACATCTGCACCTGTGTTATTAGGAAAGAGACTGAACATTCCCTCTGAGATGTCCAAGATGAGCACAACACCTGTGATACTCACCTATTCACTTTTCTTATTCCTAATGCTGTTTATACCACAACACTCTCTCCCCTACAATTCAGCCTTGCAGAGCTCTAATTACTCAGTCTTAGTTCTGCCCACAACCCTCCTGTTTTCTTACCTGCAACCTGTGCAGAGCTGAGTCAAAGGCCTTGGTGAAATCCAGGCAGACCATGTCTGGTGGTAGTTCCATGATAAGTTCTCATGTAACTCAGTCAAGTAACCAGATAAGGCCTTGAACTAATGTTGGCTGTTGTCCTTAACACTGTTGTCCAATAGGTAAACCAGTCTTTCCCTCATGGATTCTTCCAAGATATTCTGTGCCATTGCTGTTAGGCATCTAGTCTGTAGTTCTCTGTATTTCTCCGGCCTTCATTTTCCTATACAAGGGTATCATATTTGCCATCTTCCAGTCCCCAAGTTCTTTTGTAGCGGTCAGTGATCTAACTGAAACCTCTGTTAAGTGGTCTGCCAGCACTTTGGTCAGGATAATGTACAGACAGTGGGAGGGAGTCCTCTGGGTCTTGGTGGTTTATTCTTGCTTTGCAGCATGTCTCCTCTGCTTTTTCCCTTTCTTCTTACCATAACAAACTCCTTTTAAATTCCTTTTTAAATCTTAAGCAAAGAATTCATTCAATAACCCTTTCTGTTTGATCTCACAAGATCTCTTTCTCCGACCAGCTTTTCCTCACCTTAGTCAGATCTGTCCTTTTTTTCCTGTTATGTACCTAAAGAAGCCCCTTCAACCCCTCCTTCACCCTTCCTGGCAGCTTCATTTGATTGTGTACCTGTCACTGATTTCTTCCTTTCAGACACAGACCTTCCAGCACTATGGGAGTTTCTATACATCATATTGGTGATGTACTTATGACAACCCAGTATTTATCCCCAGAGGTATTTCAGATGATAAACTCTACCTTATCACAAGATAAATCAGTAAGTGTGCAGGACATCCATCACAATTTCAACAAAGTAAAACATTCAGTGAGGAAGGAGACTAAAGGTTGAATTGATGTTTATTTATTTACCTTTGCAAGTCCTGCCGTCTTCCTGAAGGACATAACCTCTTGGACAGGAACATAGGTAGCTGCCTTCTGTGTTCTTACAGATGAAATTGCATGGCTTAGGAGACTGAGCACATTCATCCAAATCTGTATTAAAATAAAGGATCAGTAACACAAGGCTAAACATGGCACATCACAGCTCAGTAGGAACACAGTATATATCTACTTAAAATCTGACATAAGTAGGACATAGTGAATATAACTCTGGCTCCCAGTATCAGAGGAATGATGAGATTACTACAGTATGTGAAGAGGGTGGTTACAGGGCAAAGTAAAATGAAAAGAAGTAACCAGCGCTGATACTGTGATAGTGGAAAAACTCCTATCCCCACATGCCTGAGTGATACAAGGGACTAAATCAGAGTAGGATTGAGCATTAGTAACAGCAAGTGGCATGGAGTACCTGAATTAGTAAAAGGGGGTGGCAGGGACTAAATCAGAGAAGGATTGAGCATTAGTAACAGAAAGTGGCATGGAGTACCTGAATTAGTAAAAAGGGGTGGCATGGAATACCTGAATTAATAATAGAAGGTGGCACTGAGTACCGAATTAGTAATAGGAGGTAGCATGGAGTACCAGAATTAGCAATAGGACATGGAATGGAGTACCTGAATTGGCAATAGGATATGGAACTGAGTACCTGATTTAGTAACAGGATATGGCATAGAGTACCTGAATTAGTAAAAGGGAGTGGTATGAAGTACCTGAACTACTAACAGGACATTGCATGGAGTACTTGAATTAGTAACAAGAGGTAAATAGGAGATATCATGGAGTACCTTAGTTAGTAACAGGAAGTGGCATGGAGTACCTGAATTAGTAACAGGACTTGGCATGGTGTATCTGAATTAGCAACAGGAGGTGGTATGGAGTATCTAAATTAGTAGCAGGAGGTAGCATGGACTGTTTGATTTAGTAACAGGAGGATGAATGGAATACATGAATTAGTAATAGAAGGTGGCATGGAATACCTGAAGTAGTAACAGGAGGTGTCAGGGAGTACCTGGCTGCCAAAAGAGGAAGAAGTAACTGAAATCAAAACGTTCAGGAGAGACTTACTAAACATGGAATGAAGTATTTACACATTAATTACTTTCCTCTGCTCCCAGAGATCCTTTCTGAAAAACTCTTACCGATACAAGAGGTTCCAGTGATATCTGTGGTATATCCTGCTTTACAGTGGCAGCGGAAGGAGCCAATTGTATTGATACACTGACCATTTTTGCAGAGATCTGGTAAAACACGACACTCATTGACATCTGCAACAGAAAATTTTTGTAGTTATGGATTAGTTTACATGTGTTTGAGTGATTGGGGATGCCAAACAAGTGTTGCAAGTTACAGAAGAGACCTCATTCAAGAGTAAGCAAAAAATTGATACTGCACATTTTAAGCTACAGCACTGATATACCTCAATGTGCCATAAATTGTGAGGATCCTGCTTTGTCATTTGTTAAACTACCATATTAACTGTGATATGAGGGATATAAATAGCACAGTACCATATTAACTGTGATATGAGGGATATAAATAGCACCTTACCATATTAACTGTGATATGAGGGATATAAATAGCACCTTACCATATTAACTGTGATATGAGGGATATAAATAGCACAGTACCATATTAACTGTGATATGAGGGATATAAATAGCACCTTACCATATTAACTGTGATATGAGGGATATAAATAGCACAGTACCATATTAACTGTGATATGAGGGATATAAATAGCACAGTACCATATTAATTGTAATATGAGGGATATAAATAGCACCTTACCATATTAACTGTGATATGAGGGATATAAATAGCACAGTACCATATTAACTGTGATATGAGGGATATAAATAGCACAGTACCATATTAACTGTGATATGAGGGATATAAATAGCACCTTACCATATTAACTGTGACGTGTGGAATATAAATAGCACCTTACCATATTAACTGTGATATGAGGGATGTAAATAGCACCTTACCATATTAACTGTGATATGTGGGATATAAATAGCACAGTACCATATTAACTGTGATATGAGGAATATAAATAGCACCTTACCATATTAACTGTGATATGAGGGATATAAATAGCACAGTACCATATTAACTGTGATATGAGGGATATAAATAGCACCTTACCATATTAACTGTGATATGAGGGATATAAATAGCACAGTACCATATTAACTGTGACGTGTGGAATATAAATAGCACCTTTCAAAAATATTAAAAATCATATTTGTATATTTTATTTATATATATATATATATATATATATATATATATATATATATATCTGTGTGTTTGTGTGTGTGTGTGTTTTCTGTATATTTTTCTGCACAGTACTTATTATCTATAATGTTATACTTGGTAACAATCCATCTTGCACTACATTAATAGCCTGCATTAACTGATTTTATATTAATTAATTCATTAATTACTTAATGAAGTTGAGCAGAAGTATAGCAATACTGTATTAATAAATCAGATCATAGTTCTCAAGCTGATTAAAAGCACATTGTGTAATATACACTTTCGATGTTTACAAATTTCTGCTAAAAAGTACTGCACAATATTTCATATTCAAGAATGTATCAGCTCATAATGAAATACTACGCTATCATTCTGCAGTTTATTACAAGCCTAGACAATATCCAGAGGTCAGAATCAAACCCTGTACCTTATATCTGTGAGGTTAAGACCTTAACTTGAATAATTATACTAACCCTAAACTAACTAAATCACAATTTACATGCTGATTAAAAACACACTGCCTTACCTTTTCCATCAGTGGTGTAACCAGGTCCAAGAGGACACATTTTCTTAAACTGTGTAGTTCCTGGAAGAGGGCAGAGCTCACACTGAGACCCCCAGCCCCGCCCACCATTGCAGCAGCATTCTGATTTGGTTACAGAGTTACGGTTTGTGGAAGATGCTTGACACATGGTCTGTAACGCTTCTGTGTAGCAGAATCCCTTGCGGGTATCTGAAAATTAAAACACACAAGGTTTGAGGATATTAAATTTTCAAGTGCTTTTAAGATGACTGAAGTAAGATAAAGTTCTACATCCCTTTTTAACAGCTGACATAATAATTTTTCCTGTTAACTTTACTTCCATTTTTTGGACAAGTGTCTTATGTATGTTATGGCCTAGCAGAAGGCAAATGCAAGACTGTCCACATGTAACTTTTTTAAGATGTTAATGCAAGTTCAACTGCTCAGATGACTAAAATTAAGCAAACATATATGTAAAAAAGGAAAAAAAAGAAACTAGAATGACCAGCTTGGGAAAACTATTAAGTAGTTTTCTTACTATAAACTTTCTTAAGGGTACTTTCCTATACTTACAGCACCAGTTTAACAAGGGTACTTACCTATACATTCAGTACCAGTAGAGCTAGTCTGGAATCCTTCATTGCAGTCACATCGGTAGCTGCCAACAGTGTTAACACATCGTCCATTCTGGCAAATTCCAGGTTTGGTGCGACATTCATTTTCATCTAATGAAACAAAAAGATAACAATATGAATGCGATTCTAAAATGATTTAGTAGATACTTCAGCTGCAGAAAATTATAGTACACATTATTAATTATTTTTTTAGTAATCTATCAATTCATTCATTTTATCCAAAGTCACCTCCCGTTGATCTGGGAATTTTTTTTTTTTTTCATTTTTTTTTCCAGGGAAGATTCAGGGGGGACGTTTTCCTACCATAACCAAAGAACAGCTAAATGTGGAAAAGAATTTTAACAGTTGCACAATCACAAATGCTAAAGACAGTCTCAACTGATATCTAGAATGTACTTGCTAAGAACTGTCTTAATGGTTATTGTTGTCTGGACTAGCCTTAATGCCTAAATTTCCACATGTGAATAATCAGTTTGAATTTGTAATACACTCTGTGCTGGTATAAGCTATTTCATGTGGTGCACAAACTGGTGTTTAGGGACAGGCTTGCATGTGGTAAGCAACCTAAGCTTCAACACAAATGACTATGGATATAATTCTAAAATATTGCTATCCCCCTGCAGTATAAACCTTGGCTCTAGATGTTTGAAGTGACACCCCCAACCTTATCAGCAAAATGGGAAAAAAGGGGTTGTGGATGGATGGATGGAGTAAGACAGACATATTAATATACACAGTGCTGCCATGAAAGGCCAGACAACTTACAGTGAAATAAAATAATGGTCTGATGCAGTTAATGTCATATGTTCATAGGATCATAGGAGATTACTAGACTATTGACTCAGAGGTCATTTTAAGCCTAGCTGTTTCAATCCAATGTAGTTTATTTATTTATTATTTACCTAACATTTGTTTACCAGGAAAGTCCAACTTGGAACAAAGCCAATTTTCAGTGGAGGCCTGGAGTGAAATGCTCTAGACGCATGCTTTGTAATGTGGGAGGAAACCGGAGCACCTGGAGGAAACCTACATGAACGCGGGGAGGGCATGCAAACTCTGCACAGAAGGCACCCCACCTGAGAATCGAATTGGAGAACCTCTTGCTGTGAGGCAACAATGCTACCACTGCACCACTGTGCCAACCAATAATAATTATATTATTATTATGTTAAATATATTATAGTATAGTAATACCCTACAAGTACTAGTAAATACCCAAAATTGCATTTAGTGATGACTGCCCATGTCCAGGAGGATTGTGGGCACTATCCTCTGTAAGAATGTATGATGCCCCATCCACTCATCCAAGTTCCCCTTGAATGGTGTCATAGAGGTGCTATGTTTCACATGAATTGGTAACCTGTTCCAAAGACATGTCATTCGCTGGGATTTAAATCTGTCCCTCTAGCACGTCTTATTTAGGTTCCAGGCCATGTTTAAGTCCCTGGAATGAGTAGCTCTAGACCCATTTGATTTATAGATATGAAGTAAGTTCATTAGGGTTGGATCTTGGGTTACTCTGTAGGCCAGGCATAACTGTCCCCTAAGAAGTCTATATGATACGGAGTATAGTGACAGGGATTTTAGTTGGTCCATGTAAGGCACATGCTGAAGGCCCTTGATCTTCTTTGTTAGAAACCACTGAGGTCTCTCTAATTGCTGTAGGTGCTTAGTACGGTACATACCGAATGGGGCGTTATACTCAATTATGGACCAGATAAATGATGAGTATGGGGGGGTTATAACTTCTTTTGCTCTTGAGGAGATACCTTTACTAATCGAGTGAGGTATATGGAAAGTTTTCTTACAATGGTAGACACGTGGTGGCCGAAGTTAAGGTTGCGGTCAACCTGTGATCCCAGGTCCCTTATTACTTCATGGGTACTTAGGGTATTGTTGTTGATTTGATAATGTGAAGGTACATTATTTGTGCTGAAGAGAATGATGATGCATTTCTTTGCATTCAGTTTGAGACATAATTTGGGGATTCAATGATTGCACCTAGTTTGCAGTTGTCTCCAAACTTAGTCAGTCACAACCCTTTAGTTTTGGCCTGAACTTCTGAGAAGTATATATCAAGCAGTATTTCACATTATGAAAGAGTTCCAGTTTTATTAACTACAATAGCCACTAGACTTCTAGTTTATTGTGCAGCTTTATATCCAAGTAGCACGTGAGGAACCATATGAAGAAATCATTCAAAAAAATTGAAGGTATACTATGACAGTTTTTGAATCTATAATTCTTGATAAGAGCAAGATATCTGATAAGCAGACATCATTCCAGGTTTCATACAGAAATCTGGGGGTGGGGGTATGAGAGTATTTCAGAGACGATGTAGAGCTGCCTAAGCTAGTTGACAGTTGTGAGTGTGTAGAGGGTCTATTTTCATTTCATTTGTGTATTATTTATTGTTTAAACCAATGGCTGTTATAAATGTAAAAATACTTGACAACTGCATATAAACGTCATTTCAACTGATTCCCATGACTGATTTCATGCAATCTAACATGAAAAATCAGTTTTAATTGCTATTTATCTCTTGCTTTTCCATTGTTATATTTTTATAAACTAATGTTGCTGTTTCAGTGATTGTGTAATAATGCAATGTTGTAAACAAAATTTCACGCAACTCCTCCATATTACCAATGCAGACTGCCTGATGATATCAACCTAATGCTTTTGTTAAAGCTCCCTCTCTGATGTCTTTATAAAATTCACAAGAACAGAGCACGTGTATCAAACATTCTTTTAACATTCCACACCTACATGGGTGAAGCTCAACTTCCTTATTATGTTTTTACCAAGCATCACTTTTAAATAATTCAGACTTTCAAAATATTTCTATTCTCAGTTAAGTCTAAATATGTAGTGTTATGTTTTGCCATTAACTTTTTTGCAAAAAAAAAAAAAAAAAATCAGAATATCTACTTTGCTTTATTTTCTTTTTGTCTAAACCTCCATTCTTTTTTATTTTTCTTAGATACATGATATAGGGATTACATAGCTGAATATCTTATTTTTAAATAATTTTCCAAATAAGTTAGCCCGTATTTTATCATTATTTGTTCTACCAGCTTATTGTTGTCTACATTATATTTAAAAATCTAAGTCCTTTCTCTTTGTCTCTGTCCCTGCCTGCTTCACTCATACTTCCCGATCTGAAAATGTCATGAATCGTATTCCCTTTGACAATACTAACATTTCTAAATTTGCCTTCTCTGAACACATTCTAAATTCATATGTTCATAGGTGTGTACTAGGATCTCATTAAATCAGCGAATGCTAAAAATAGTGAGCAATGTTTAATCGACCTTTTTTAATCGAAACAGTGACATCCAAACGCACGGAACAGTGATTTTTTTTTCCCCTGGGAAAAAAATCACTGGGCTGTTTTTCGGAGTTGGTATATTTAAGTAGGGGTGAAGGTATGGGGAGTGAAGCCCCCACACTTTATTTTATGTTTGGGGGGTTTTTTGTTAGTTTTTTTTTTTTTTTTTTTTACGAAGCAGCAATTTTTTTTTTCCTGGCAAACTTTCTATTTTCCATCCACTCATCAAGATTTCTCTTGAAGAGGGCCAGTGAGGTGCTCTGCTTGACATGTATGGGAATTCTAATCCACAGCATGGGCAGTTTCTGGGTTATGAACCTATCTCTTCACCATGTTCTGTTGATTGTGGTAATGAGGTTGAGGTCTCTGGAGCCTGTGGTGCGGAGGGATTGGGATTTCTTTAGATGTAGCATTTCTAACAGAGCTGGGTCAGATATGGCTTTGTCAGTCAAGCAGAGATCGCCTCTATGTAGGCGATATGAGACAGAGAATAGTTGGAGTTTTTTGAGTCTGTCCGTGTAGGACATGTGTTTAAGGCCTAGGATCCTCTTTGTGAGGTACTTTTGTGGCCTTTCCAGCTGTTGCATGTGTCTAGTGAGGTACATGTCAAATGGGGCATTATACTCGATGCTTGGCCTAATGAGGGAAGACTAGAGAGAGATGATGACCTCTTTCTTCCTGGATGCAAAACCCTTGGTAATGAAATGTGTCACACACAAGGACTTTCTGACCACAGTGGCAATGTGGTGGTCGAAGGAGAGGTTGCTGTTAACCTGTGTCCCCAGATCTCTTATAATGCCTTCAGTGTTCAGTGGACTCCCATCGATGTGATAATTAGTGAGAACTGAGTTTTTCCCAAAGGGGATGATGACGCATTTTTTGGCATTAAGCTTAAAGTCATGGTTTTGACACCGGTCATTGGTCTCAGTGAGGCTTTCAGTAGGATGTCTACATCACTTGGGGAGTTAATCATGGCTCCGAGCTTGCAGTCATCTGCGAACTTGGTCAGCCAGAGTCCCTCTGTGTTGGCCTAGACTTCTGAGAAGTAGATGCCAAACAGGAGAGGACCCAGGACCATTCCCTGTGGGACTCCACTCGTGACTGGTCGGCAGTCTGACTTGGAGTTTGCTACTTTCACACTGTGGGTTCTATCTGTGAGCCAATATGCAACCCACCTAGTGATATAGGGGTCGATGCCTAGTTTGGTGAGTTTATCCTTAGTTCCTGAGTGGGTAATGGTATCAAAAGCCACTGGTTATTGATGACCAGCCATTCACTGCTGAAAAACATTATCTCTGATGAGCACAGGTTCCTACAATTACAAGGAGATGTATATGATATTAAACATAAAGAATCAAGGATGCATGCCAGTGCTGAAGGACTATAGCAGTTATGGTATGGAAAAACCTGAAGATCCTACAGAGAAAGATCCAGGAGACATTTACTGTACTTCAGGCCACAATACAACTAAGTGAGACGATAGAAAATGTGAAACGGAAATCAAGGAATTTGCTGTACTAGGTCGTTTTCAGGGACTAGTTGTGTGTGAACGGCCTAAGGGTAGTAACTTAGTCTTATCTGTTACAGAATGAGACCAGCGGTCAGAATGTTAGGCAAGTTTAAATTGTGCCTTCACAGATATAGTCGTAGGAAAACTTTACCCAGATACATCAGATGCAATATAACAGGCAGCAGTGGACAGAAGCAATGAAGCCCTTTGCCACTGTTTTAGACAGTAGTCTAGCATGGATATAACAACTGAGAACTTAGCCAAATGTCATGCTTAATAGAAAAATGTTTCAAAACACATTGTTAGTAATGGTTGTGGTAATTATGAGAATGAGTGTTGTACCTTAGCAAGGTATTTGTAATGAATGATGAGTTCTGTGGTGGATACAATATGCCTAGTTATCACGAATACACTATGAAAATGTATTTTTATTTTATTTTGCATCTGATTACCAGCTAAGTCTGTCTGAACAGAGATCTGGGGAGAAAAGCTCTATAAAAATATAGAACAATACAATACTATGTAGCATGGTTACAATACAATTATATAAACATGAAGGGAATTTACATACAAAGATCTTGGTCATTTTGTAATAAAAGGCATGCTGTAGTAAGAAAAGTGGCCAAAACATGATCTAAAGCTGGTAATACATTCAAAAGGGGAGTTATAATATGATAGTAAGTCTGCAGGTCTGTGAAATTGTTTGAGTTTGGTTTATGATAGAGTGGTTGAAATAGGGCTGCAAACTCTTAACTTAGCACATTTTTGAACTTAACATTATTCAAAGGAGCTGAAAAAGTTAGGCACAAAGTAAAAATAAGTCAGATTAGAGGTAGGAGTGAGAACTTATAGGTGAGAGAAGGTGCATTGAATGTGGAGAAAAGTTGAGGCGGAACTATATGAAAGTAGGTGAGTGAGGGAGGGAGGCTAGGCAGAAAGTTAACTAAGAAAATAGGACAGTGCATAGATGGGAACAAGAGTTATTTGTGCAGCTGAGGGAATGTTGAGCCGAGGATGGTCTAAAAATATGAATCGATTGTGGTCAGCCTAGAGCTAAGCATGTACAGAGCCATGTGTGGACTAGGTGTGCTTTGAGTTAAGTTTTGAAAGTTGTTATGCTAGCAATTAATCTTAGAGAGTGTGGGATGCTATTCCATTGTTTTTAGATGCAGTTTGAGTACAGGGAGTCACCAGCTGGTTTGCTGGATATTGAAACAGTGATTGGATTTCTTTCAGTAGATTGCAGGGTGTGAGATTATTTTGTGAGCTATTGGCTGTTGTGAGTGGGTTAGTACATGAGGTAGATCTATCCAGTTTAATTTTCTGAGTGTTATACAGAGATGCACTCTGTATGTTAGACTTGCAGCAAATTTAGCGACCTTATTATAGCATTGCTTGAGCTTAAAGGATTAGAAGAAGGCAGATGGGGGGACAGGAGAATAAAGTAGGGTAGGAAGTAACATTTTTTGTGCTGCATCTTTAAGGAAAGGTTTTAGTCTGTAAAGTGCTCTGAGTTTTTGATGTGCTCTTTGGGTTACCTGAAGGATATGGTGTTCGAACTTCAGATGTTTGACTATGGTGATGCCAAAGGGCTTGGTATGAGAAAGTAACTCAATATGAGTATTATTGTTTGATTTATTGTGAGAAGTTGTGTTTTGGTAGTTAAGTTGTTGGGGAATAAATATCATTAATTTGTTTGTTTAGGGTTTAAGAGGAGGTATGAATTATCTAGTAATGATTCAGTAAATGAGAATGACTGTTGGGTTATGTGTTGGTGAGAAGACAGGAATTTGATTCAACAGACAAGGGTGGAGTCATCAGTATGTTGTACAGAAGAGATGAGACTTGACTCAGTATGTAGGTCATGATGAACAAATTTAATATCAGTGGGCCATATACAGACAGGTCTGGTGCCAAGGTAGTCGATTTTAGGTTTTTCAAGTATATTTTGATGGTGGAGGTGAGTACTGGTTCTAGACTAAAGGTAGGGATTTTGGTTATTGCTGTGTCAACGGATTTGTGATATTGTCTACATTTTTAAGTAGGGGCATTACTGATAAGGTAAAGTGTTGGTTGAACTAACTGGTTAATTGACTACATTTTTAAGTAGGGACATTACCAATTAGGTACAGTGTTGGTTGAACTAACTGGTTAATTGTCTACATTTGTAAGTAGGGACATTACCAATTAGGTAGGGTGTTGGTTGAACTAACTGGTTAATTGTCTACATTTGTAAGTAGGGGTATTACTGATTAGGTAGAGTGTTGGTTGAGCTAACTTGCTAATTGTCTACATTTTTAAGTAGGAACATTACTGATTAGGTAGGGTGTTGGTTGAACTAACTGGTTAATTGTCTAAATTTGTTGGTAGGGACATTACTGATTTGGTAAAGTATTGGTTGAATTAACTGGTTAATTCTCTACATTTTAGATAGGGACATTACTGATTTGGTAAAGTATTGGTTGAATTAACTGGTTAATTGTCTACATTTTAGATAGGGACATTACTGATTAGGTAAAGTGCTGGTTGAACTAACTGGTTAATTCTTTACATTTTTTAGTAGGGACATCACTGACTAGGTAGAGTATTGGTTGAACTAACTGGTTAATTGTCTACATGTTTAAGTAGGGATATTACTGATTAGGCAGGGATGTTGGTTGAACTAGCTGGCTATAGATGCATTTCCTGGAGAGGTTACAGGACAGTGTTGGATGGGTTTTCCCTTGGTTAATAAAACTGTTTATGGTGTTCCAGAGTTTGGCATTAGATTTGTATCTTGAAATTTGGTCTACTATTTAGTTATTTATTTTGAACAGTTTAATGAGATATTTTGCTTGATTTCTGAGGGACCTGAAGTACTGAGGTTTTGATGATATTTTATTGTGAGTCCAAGTTTTCCATGCTTTATTCTTCACCTTTGTAAATTGTTTGACATTTTTTGCTTAGTCGTTTTGCTAGGGTGTACTTTACCATTTTGGTTCTGTGAGGAGCTAGATTACCGCATGGCATGCATTCAGCTATTTAAAACCCTTGCACCCTCGTCATTTGCCAGGAAGTTTAGTTATAGCAAAACCTGGAACACCAAGCAACTATGTGAAAAATGACAAAACAACAAAGGAGAAAGTGACAAGACCATAGCTTGTGAAAACTGTTCAAATATCAGAGCAGCAGAAATCTGAGGAAATTGCCTTGGAAAGTGAGAAGTGACAAAACACCATCCCACATTGAAATTAAACTGAGTTAGCACAGAGAAACCAATACATTTAGAGTTAAATTAAGGAAAACAGATTTGAAGATTAAATGCATTGGCAGATATTAGGGAGATAAATGTATGTAAAATTCAACATAGTTCTTAACTAACCGATGCATCTTTCACCATCTGGTGAGCGTTGCATTCCTGGAGGGCAGATACACATGAAGGTACCAATGAGGTTCTTGCACATCATTCCACGTGAGTCGCAGTCATGTAGACCAGCAGTACATTCATCCAGATCTAGAGGAAATGACAAAATAAGTACATTCTCTTCCATTAGCTCACTTTTAGTTAATACATAATTCGTATATAACAGTCACTGTAACTCTGTATAGTACATTTCCTTCATATAATCTGTATTTATTTTAAACACTAACCAAGTGTTTAAAGTGAAAACGACAAACATGCACTAACATCCATTTAAAGTCCCACCTTCAAAACATTTTAATGGCATTTTTATAGCTCTATAAAAATAAAACATTTGACTTACAGTCCTAACATACATCATGTCTCATTAGCAAGGAAAACACTGACAAAAATCTGTTTTCAAAAAGCAGATACTTCTATCATATCAAAAGGTCAAAGACTATCTGGCTGATTTTTTCCAGCACTCCAACACACTGTTTCACCCTCCATAATTCTTCCATGGATGTAATAACTTTTCTGCTATTTCTGATAATAGTTAAAAAGGTCACAGCATTTTATCTCCCTTTACATCACACATAAAATAAGCAACATATTTCAAGAAGAATGCATAGCTACACAGTTATGCAGACCATAGGCATCTGGACCCAGTACACTGTGTTCTCTACATTAAAAAAACTGCAGGAAAAATGCTTTAAAGTGTTAGTGGGTTTTACAGCAAATCTGAAGATGTACACCTTATACATGAAGATAAAAATGTAAAACAAAAGCAGTTATCGCTATTTTCATATAAACAGATGAAGAGACTCACAAAAGCAGAATGAGAGAGCGAGAAAGACAGGCAAACAGAGCAGGAAAAACGAGGAGAGAGGAAAAGAATCATGTGCACTAGCTATTCCCCAAATGCACAAGAATCAAGTTAGTGAGCGCAACTTTAAACATAGTAAAATATATCAAGGCAGTGGGCAAAAACAAGTAAGATGCAAAATCCTTCATCCCAGCGATGTAGCTGGACCACTATATTTATCAGTTCCCATCTTAAATTGTATTAACGAGAAGGAAAAATTCATTTGCATTACATGATGGGCAAAACATACATCGTCACCTTGATTGGAGAATAAATGTTCTTTTACAGGGTGTTAATGTACAGGTAAAGCTCAGAAAAAAAGACCATCACTTCCTGGCAGCATATTAGGCGGCTGTGAATCAGTGACATAAAAAAGCAGAGACACTAATTTTATGTTCTCAAAACACAGCTTTGTATTTAGCGAATGTAAAATAATAAAAAAGTTAAAAAATAAAAAACAAAAAAAAAAAATTGAAATAGCAAAAGTAACTAATAGCAATTACAAGGACTGGCCATTTTATTCAGACCTTGCTAAGAGCAGTTAAAAACCAATTTGTGTGTGTGTGTGTGTGTGTGTGTGTGTGTGTGTGTGTGTGTGTGTGTGTGTGTGTGTGTGTGTGTGTGTGATAACTAAGGTGGGTGTTGTTTCTCCAATAATACCCACCCTGTCAAGCGATATTGCTGGCTTAGTAGTTCATAAGTCTACTCACACTTGAGATCAGTATATATATCGATGTTATGTCTACTTTCACTTGAGATCAGTATATATATATCTATGTTATAAGTCTACTCTCACTTGAGATCAGTATATATCCATGTTATAAGTCTACTCTCACTTGAGATCGGTATATATCTATGTTATGTCTACTCTCACTTGAGATCAGTATATATAGATGTTATAAGTCTACTCTCACTTGAGATCAGTATATATGTTATAAGTCTACTCCCACTTGAGATCAGTATATATCTATTTCATAAGTCTACCCACACTTGAGATCAGTATATATCTATGTTATAAGTCTACTCTCACTTGAGATCAGTACATATCTATAAGTCTACTCTCACTTGAGATCAGTATATATCGATGTTATAAGTCTACTCTCACTTCATATCAGTATATATCTATGTTATAAGTCTACTCTCACTTGAGATCAGTATATATCCATGTTATAAGTCTACTCTCACTTGAGATCAGTATATATCTATGTCATAAGTCTACTCTCACTTGAGATCAGTATATATATCTATGTTATAAGTCTACTGTCACTTCAGATCACTATATATCTATGTTATAAGTCTACTCTCACTTGAGATCAGTATATATCTATGTTATAAGTCTACTCTCACTTGAGATCAGTATATATCTATGTTATAAGTCTCCTCTCACTTGAGATCAGTATATATCTATGTTATAAGTCTACTCTAACTTGAGATCAGTATATATCTATGTTATAAGACTACTCTCACTTGAGATCAGTATATATCTATGTTATAAGTTTACTCTCACTTGAGATCAGTATATATCTATGTCATAAGTCTACTGTCACTTGAGATCAGTATATATCTATGTTATAAGTCTACTCTCACTTGAGATCAGTATATATCTATGTTATAAGTCTCCTCTCACTTGAGATCAGTATATATCTATGTTATAAGTCTACTCTAACTTGAGATCAGTATATATCTATGTTATAAGACTACTCTCACTTGAGATCAGTATATATCTATGTTATAAGTTTACTCTCACTTGAGATCAGTATATATCTATGTCATAAGTCTACTGTCACTTGAGATCAGTATATATCTATGTTATAAGTCTACTCTCACTTGAGATCAGTATGTATATATTTATGTTATAAATTTACTCCCACTTGAGATCAGTATATATAAGTCTACTCTCACTTGAGATCAGTATATATCTATGTCATAAATCTACTGTCACTTGAGATCAGTATATATCTATGTTATAAGTCTACTCTCACTTGAGATCAGTATATATCTATGTTATAAGTCTACTCCCACTTGAGATCAGTATATATCTATGTTATAAGTCTACTCTCACTTGAGATCAGTATATATCTATGTTATAAGTTTACTCTCACTTGAGATCAGTATATATCTATGTTATAAGTCTACTCCCACTTGAGATCAATATATATCTATGTCATAAATCTACTGTCACTTGAGATCAGTATATATCTATGTCATAAATCTACTGTCACTTGAGATCAGTATATATCTATGTTATAAGTCTACTCTCACTTGAGATCAGTATATATCTATGTTATAAGTCTACTCCCACTTGAGATCAGTATATATCTATGTCATAAGTCTACTGTCACTTGAGATCAGTATATATCTATGTTATAAGTCTACTCTCACTTGAGATCAGTATATATCTATGTTATAAATTTACTCGCACTTGAGATCAGTATATATAAGTCTACTCTCACTTGAGATCAGTATATATCTATGTCATAAATCTACTGTCACTTAAGATCAGTATATATCTATGTTATAAGTCTACTCCCACTTGAAATCAGTATATATCTATGTTATAAGTCTACTCTCACTTGAGATCAGTATATATCTATGCTATAAGTCTACTCTCACTTGAGATCAGTATATATCTATGTTATAAGTCTACTCTCACTTGAGATCAGTATATATCTATGTTATAAGTCTACTCTCACTTGAGATCAGTATATATCTATGTTATAAGTCTACTCCTACTTGAGATCAATATATATCTATGTTGAATTGAACTCTAGATTATAAAGATACTGAAGGAATTCATAGTCATCTTCATAGTAGTACAACTCACACTAATCAAGATGCTCATTGCCCTAGAATTAATACAATTCACAATTACGCACAGTGCATGTTGCTGCATCATATTAATTATTAATGCATTATTTCATGACTAGGAATTATTCAAATGACCATTTTAAACAACTTCTCATCTTAGCACTCTACTGTCCCTGATTTTGTCTCATATTTTTGCCTTGTCACATACTACACCTAGAGTACTTGATTAAGATTGAAAACGATTCTCAGAAACACTGGCTAATCTACAATGTATGTACTGTACCTGTGTACTATGTATGTATTCTACCCATGTTCCAAATTTCAGCTGTACACCACAAATCTATTAAGTACCTTTATTTTTAAATATTTTTTTGTTTGTTCTCTCCACTGTAACTGTTGATGTGCTGCATACCACTGTAAAAATGTCTTTTGTAATTTGTGTGTATACTGATCATGTCTAAATGTATCTGTAATTTTTCTATGTGGAGCTTTTTTCCCCGGGCCTCTGCTGAAAAAGGGCCTTTTCGGCTCAGTCAGACACCCCCGGTTAACAAATGTAAAATAAATAAATAAATTGTCCATTGTATTTATTTTCTAAAAATTACTGTGTGTTATGGTCAGCCAGTAATAAACATTAGAATTTCATATTTCTTATACTTCAGAAATTCTATGTTGATGCAATACTTGGTGTATGAGCTTTCTGCATTAAATAGAGTAATATTTATAAATCATTCCTGACGTTTGCCTTTGCCCCCAATATTTTTATCTTTGTCTAGAATTCTTGAGCAAAGAATCTCAAAGCTATGCTTCAGAGCTAAGTACAATATTATCCTGCTTAAGTAACATGGGTACCTACAGGGAAGCCCACAGGTATACACTCTTACAAGATACACATAAACAGACAAAAAGACAGAAATATCTGTACACATACGGTCTCACATACAAACACACATTCATATACACCTACACACATGCCTGCACACACATACACAAACACACACATATATATAAAAACACACCCACCCTCACGTACACCCACATGCACACATACACACACGTGCACACACACACACACACACACACACACACACACACACACACACACACACACACACACACACAAACGTGTGTGCCCACAGGCAAACCCACATTAAGCTTAGCCAAAATGTACCCTGGATTTTGCCACCCAAGAAAATTATTTTCCTGTGCCACTGTCGAGCAGAGCTACAGAAGTGATCCCCGGGTTGAATTTCCTATCTCCCATCCAATCATCAAGATTTTTTCTTGAAGAGTGCTAATGAGGAGCTTTGTTTGATATAGATAGGTAGTTTGTTCCAGAGTATGGGAAGTCGCTGGGACAGGAATCTATCCCTCCAGCATGTTCTGTTTATTGTGGTGACAAGGTTTAGGTCTCTAGAGCATGTAGCTCGGAGGGATTGGGATTTCTTTAAGTGGAGCATGTCCAAAAGCTCTGGCTTTGACATAGCTTTGTATGTTAGGCAAAGATCGCCTCTGAGTAGGCGATATGCGACGTAGTAAAGCTGCAGTTTTTTGAGATGGTCTGCATAGGGCATCTGTTTGAGGCCAGTAATCCTCTTTGTGAGGTATTTCTGCGGTCTTTCCAGTTGTTGTAGATGTCTTGTGAGGTACATACCAAAAGTGGCGTTGTACTCTATAATGGGTCTAATGAGTGACGAGTAGAGGGGAACAATGACCTCTTTTTTCCTGGATGAGAAACCTTTTGTGATGAGGTATGCCACGTAGAAGGATTTCCTGACTACTGTGGCGATGTGATTATCAAAGGAGAGACTACTGTCCACCTGTGTCTCAAGGTCTCTTATCACACTTTCAGTGTTAAGTAGACTACTGCCTATGTGGTAGTTCATGGGTACAGAGTTTTTACCAAAAGGGATGACAATGCACTTTTTGACATTGAGTTTGAGGCCATGGCTTTGACACCAGGCATCTGTCTCAGTGAGGCTCTTTTGTAGGATGTCCAGATCTTTTGGAGTTTTGATTATGGCTCCTAGTTTACAGTCATTAGCGAACTTCATTAGCCAAAGACCTTCTGTGTTAGTCTGTACTTCAGATAAGTAGATACCAAACAGGAGAAAACCCAGGACTGAACCCTGTGGTACTCCACTTGTCACTGGTCAGAAGTTGGATTTGGAGTCTGCTACTTTCACAGTGTGGGTTCTGTCAGTGAGCCAGTTGGTAACCCACCTTGTGACATAGGGATTTATACCTAGTTTAGTGAGTTTAACTATAATTCCAGAGTGGGGGAATAGTGTTGAAAGCCTTGGCGAGATCTAGATAGGCTATGTGAACCACTTTACCCTCATCTACGGCTTTGGTGACCGCTTCAAAGATGTCTGTCAGGTTTAGGAGACAAGATCTGCCTTTTACAAACCTGAACTGGGTGGGGTCCTGAGTTTGGAGATTACCAATGTCATTGTTTATAAGTTCCATGATGATACATTCCATAGCCTTGCAGACCAGGCTCGTCAGGCTAATGGGGCAGTAGTTTCCGGGGTCGGTGGTGGCTCCTCCTTTGTAGAGTGGGATAACCGTCACTGTGTGCCATTCAGTGGGTACATAGCCTGAGGTGAGGCTATGATTGAACATGGTACTTAGGTGGGGTGCCAGTACGTTCTGTAGTTCATGTAGAACGCAGCCTGGGATGTTGTCAGGTCCCATGGATGCTGTGTTCTTGCCTTTGGAGAGTGTGTTTATTTTATCTGTGCAGCAGTGATTACAGGAACTTTGCATTCTTCCTGTATAGAGATGGGCCCTTTAGGGGATGTGAGGGGGGTAAAGTTAGCACTGAACCTATCTGTCAGAATGTTGGCAATATCAGTTGGTTCTGTATATTTAGTGCCATTGTGCTGTAGTTGAAATCGCCCATTATTAGGGTGTTAGGTTGTACCCTAATATTTTCCAGTGTATCAAGAAATGAGAAGTGGGAATCCTGGGGCATGGTGGGGGCTCTGTAGCAAGCTACAATTTGGATTGCGGTCTTGCCCAGAGTTAGTTGCACTTAGATAATCTCGGATGCATTATGCTGAGCAACTAGCCTGGAGGTGTGGATATCCTTAATGAATATGGACACACCTCCGCCTTTAGTGTTTCAGTCCAGGTTAGGTGGCCGAAAGATGTGGTATGTATTATACCCTGGTAATGCAGGGATACTCTCTGGAGCCTTGAACCAGGTCTCTGTCACGGCACAGATGTCAATGTTCTCCATTTTAAGGAGTGCCTCGAGTGAGTGCATTTTGAGGTTTAGACTTCTAGTATTGAGTAGCAATATCCTCAGATTCTGCTTGCTTGTATCTGTTATGGTGGTGAATTTGTCATTTAAACCTTGCCTAAAAAAGGCACTATAGGGGTGGCTAGAGCCTTAGCCAGTATCCGGAATCCCAGGGGTGACAGGTGCAGGCCATTTCTGGCAAAGCATCATGGTTTGTCGATCATGTCATCCAGGCAGACAGATACTGGATCCCCTTAGAATGACACCAGAAGCTTAACCAATTGCTGAAGTCAACCATGTTGTCCTTGTACTGTGGTATCATTCTGTGTGATGGCAGGATGCTACTCAGGGCTAGGGTCATACCTGCCTGGGCTACAAGATCGGACAGCTCCTCCATGTCCCTTTTCTTGTAGTCCAGGGAGGTACGTCTCAAGTCATTCACACCAACATGGACAATGACAGAGTCATATTTGTACTTGTTGTGGAGTGACCTGAGTGCATGCATTATGTGGTGGATCCTGGCACCCGACAGGCAGCTGACAGTAACTTTCTCCTTGTTTAGCCTGGTAAGTGGAACATCAGTGTGCTTGACTACAGAGCCACCTATGACTAGAGTGTTGGGTACGTTGTTATGCCTTATGGGCTGTGGTTAAACGGCACACTGAGTTTGTGGGCTATGTGTCATTTGGGTTGTGTTGGGGGGTGGAGGTCATTTGTGTTTCTGCTTTGGAGGTCCCTGTTGCTTGGACAGGATTTTACTGAGAGCCTCCGTGAATGTAGGTGTGTGTTTTGTGTTTCCATGTGTGTGTTTTGCTGGTGTAGGTTTTGAGGGACTATGTGATGAGTGTGGTATGGTGCAAGTGTTTACCTTCTCCTCTTGACTGTCTAGTCCAGTCGTGGGTGAAGAGAGCTTTGCTTCCAGTTTGGCTATATAAGTGGGTCTCTCAGAGGCTGTAGTGTTGGGTGGTAGGAGGAGAGGGTTGTCTGTGTACATGAGGCAATTGCTGCATTGCCCCAAGATACCCAGAGTCATCAGGTAGACAGGAGAAAACACCGGGAGCTGACCCTTAGACATGCCTGGATAGGTGCTTATTTGTCAAGTACTAGAAACTGTTTTCCTCTAGACAAGTGAGGAAAGTTGAGTGCTGTAGTAATTTGTAGCTTATTTAGTGCTTACAACGAGTTCTGAACAAGTGCTGAGCTCAAAGAAACAGACTTGCATGCTAAAACTAGAAAACTGGCTAGTTCTAAGAAACAAAATTAAGCTAGAAGGCTTCCCTCCAACACAGAAAGGCCTGGGGGCTCAGAAGCTCACAAACAGTCCTGGACAAAGAAAATCTGTATCCGAACTAGACTACTCACAGGAAAGGCAGGAAACAAACTTAGAACATTTTTTTTAAGTGGAAAGAGAGAAAGGAGGAGCAGAAACCAAGTGGATTGGCCTTCTCAAATGTTCTCCCTGTATTAGGTAGAATGGGTTAATACTAGACTGGGAGGAGGGTCCCAGATCAAATTTACAGTAGGGGTGGGCAACTGCAAAGCCACAAACTGCAGAAATGCTTCTCACAGCAGAAAAGCAGCAGTGAGCCTTTAAATCAAAGTTTTAAACAGCTAAAGGAGCCTCTAGAGAAAGCGTTTAACTGCACCAAGTTATCAGAAGCAAACAACCCAAACAGATGCTTAATAAAAGTGGACAATTTCCAGTTAATACCTCACACACAGTGAAACTAGCTAGAAAAGTATGCAGTAGACAAAGTACTATAAATAACTCGAAAAAATAAGCAAAAAAAAAACAGGATACTTAATGTTATATATTATACATAAACATACAAACACACACACAGATACACACACATACGCACAAGCAAACATGCCCCCCACACACACACTCACACATACATGCACTCCAACACACAAACTTACATGCACACCTACACACACACACACACACACACACACACACACACACACACACACACACACACCCATCCACACCCATCCACACACACACACACACACACACACACACACACACACACACACACACACACGCACACACATTTGCATGCACATAGACGCAACCACATGCCCACATACATACACATACACAAACACACACAGAGATACACACACACACACACGCACATGAATACATATCCCCCACACACACTGACACATACATACACACCCAAACACACACATACATGCACACCCACACACACATGCGCACGCATGCACACACCCACACCCACACATACAGACACACACACACACACACACACACACACACACACACAATCACATTCACACATGCACACATACATACACAGATACACACATGCACATGCATACACCCCCCCACACACATACACTCACACATACATGCACACCCACACATACACATGCATGCACACTCAAACATACTCACAAACTGACATGCACACATACACACACACACACACACACACACACACACACACACATACAAACACACAATCACATTCACACATGTAAACATTCACATGTGCACACACACACACACACACACACACACACAAACACACTCATGCACACCCACTTGCACACATACAAACGTATACACACACACACACACACACACACACACACACACACACACACACACACACACACACACACACACACACCCACAAACACACATACATACATGTGCACATCAAAATAAGCTGTCAAGGCCAAATAGATACACTAATCACTTCCTCACTGCTCCACTAATTACACTGAGACACATATGCACACATTTACGCACAATTTCAGAAATAAACACATAGACTGCACTGCACTACTTACCTAGATCGGTACTCCGAGCATTGTCCAGCTTTTCCACTTGACCCTGTTCATATTCTTGCATTGTAATGGATACAGTCACGCAGTTAATCATTTTGTATTCCTATGTATTTCCTGCATAGATCTTACAGAGTGCAAATGCATAAGAATCATTTAAGAGCAGTGCACTAGGATGCACATGGGTCTACTTATAGGTTCATAGGTTCATAGGTTCATACTAGGCTATCTGCCCTAGGGCATTTATAAGCCTAGCCAGAGTGTGTTTGGCTTTCGCCACCCATTTTAAATTAATTTTGCTATGCCTTTTTTTGAGGTTAGTATACTGTGCCTCTGTCTAACAGTGACACAGAAGTGATAACCGGGGTAAACCTACGATCTCCCATCCACTCATCAAGATTCCTCTTGAAGAGAGTCAATGTGGGACTCTGCCTAACTTGGACTGGGATTTTATTCCAGAGTGAAGGGAGCCTCTGGGTTATGAATCTGTCCCTCCAGCATGTCCTATATATTTCAGTGCTGAGGTTCAAGTCTCTCGAGCACGTAGCTCGATGGGATTTGGATTTTCTGAGGTGCAGCATGTCCATTAATTCCGGGTTGGACATGGCTTTATACGTCAGGCACAGATCGCCTCTGAGCAGGCGGTATGCCACTGAGTAGAGCTGGAGTTTCTTTAACCGGCAGCATATGGCATCTGTTTGAGCCCTTTGATCCTCTTGGTGAGGTACTTTTGGGGTCTTTCCAGTTGCTGCAGGTGTCTGGTAAGGTACATCCCAAAAGGGCATTGTACTCAATTATGGGCCTGATGAGGGATGAGTAAAGAGGCACGATGACCTCCCTGATCTAGATGTGAATCCCTTCATGATTAGGTGGGCTATATAAAATGTTTTTCTAACCACTTTGGCCACGTGGTTGTCAAATGAGAGATTGCTATCAACTTGGGTCCCCGGGTCCCTAATGACTTCTTCTGTACTTAATGGATTACCACCTATGTGGTAATTTGTGGGCACTTTGTTTTTGCCAAAGGGGATGACTATACACTTTTTGGCATTTAGCTTGAGGCCATGGCTCTGGCACCAGTTGTCTGTTTCTATGAGGCCCTTTTGGAGGATGCTTGTGCCGGCTGGAGAGTTGATTATTGCGCCCAGTTTGCAGTCATCTGCGAAGTTGGTCAGCCACAGTCCTTCCCTGTTGGCCTGTACCGCCGAGAAATATATACCGAACAAGAGAGGTCCCAGGACTGAGCCTTGTGGGACGCCACTTGTAACTGGTTTGGAGTCTGACATGGCTCCAGCAATTCTAACCATGTGAGTTCTGTCCTTGAGCCAGTTTGCAACCCATCTAGTGACATAGGGGTTTATATTTAAGCTGGTGAGCTTATCTATAATGCCCGAGTGGGGTATTGTATCAAAGGCTTTTGCGAGGTCCAGGTAGGCTGTGTGGACCACCTTCCCCTCGTCAATGGCCTTGGTGACTGTTTCAAAGAAATCGACCAGGTTTAAGAGGCAGGATCTGCCCTTAATAAAGCCAAACTGGGTAGGATCCAGTGTCTGTAGGTCCCCAATATCTTTATTTATGAGGTCCATGATGATCCTTTCCATAGCTTTGCCGACCAAGCTAGTCAGGCTTATGGGGCGATAGTTTCCAGGATCCGTTGAGGCACCACATTTGTGGAGAGGGACCACTGTTGCTGTACGCCACTCTTTGGGTACATATCCTGTAGTAAGGCTAAGACTGAACAGTAGTTTTATGTTTGGGTTTAGCTCTTCTTGGAGTTCATGTAGGACGCAGCCCGGGACACCATCTGGTCCCATTGATGCTGTGTTTTTTGCTTTGGAGAGGGCGGCTCTTACCTGAGCATCTGAGATGACAGGGGGGCAGCACTCTGTTGGGATAGATATTTGCCCTTTGGTGGGGAGAGGGGAGAAGTTTGCACTGAACCTGTCAGCTAGGATGTTGGCAATGTCTGTGGGCTCTGTGTATTTTTTGTCATTTTGGACTAATTCTGAGCATATCTGGGAATTCCCACCTAGGTTCCTAACATAACTAAAGAAAGCCTTGTGATTATCCTTAGTGTCCTGTGCAATTTTTCTCTCGAAGCTGGCCTTAGACGATTTTAAGAGTGCCCGTAGTTTTTTGCTAATACTGATCAGAGATGCCTTCCCTTTTTGGGATTTTGCTCTATCATGTAGTAGCTTCCTCCTTCTATTGTATAGTTTGTTTATGGCTGGGGTCCACCAGACAGGACGCCTGCCTTTGGAGGATTGGGTCTTGGTTTTATTTGGGATTGCATGATCCATGCATTCCTGAAGGTGTTCATAGAATGCGTTTATAAAGGATTCTGCGGTCTGGGCCGTATTTTCCACAGGCCCGGGGGCTTTGAAGGATTTCACCTCGGTTTTGAGGCGTGTGAAATTTGCTTTAGAGAAGTTTTTCACTGTGGTTTTCTGGGCAGGGGGTGGAGTCGGGATGTGAATATCCAGTGAAATTAGTTTATGGTCTGATCTTACCAGTGAGGGATACACTTCTGGTCTGGAGCATAGTGTCCCCATGTTGGTGATGATCAGGTCCAGTATGTTTTCCCCTCTTGTGGGAGTGGTAACAAGTTGTTCCATAGCATTTGAGTTTATAAATTCTAGGAACCTTTGGGCTAGGGTGTTGGAGCTAGAGTAATGCTCCCAGTCTATGTTTGGGTAGTTGAAGTCGCCCAATATAATGGTGTTTGGAGAGACCTTCATATTTTCCAGTATTCTCAGGAAGGCCAAGTGGGGTTCCTGTGTATGGGAGAGAGGTCTGTAGCAGGCTATAAACTGGAAGGCAGTTTTACCCACAGTTAGTTGCACATGGATAGTCTCTGATGCTTCGTGCTGTGCCACCAACCTGGAGGTGTGGGTATCTTTGACGAATATTGATACTCCCCCTCCTTTTGTGGTTCGGTCCAAGTTTTGGGGCCGAAAAGCATGGTATGAGGTATAACCTGGTAGTGCTGGGGTGCTCTCGGGAGCCTTGAACCAGGTTTCTGTTACTGCACAGATATCGATGTTCTCCATGCTAAGGAGAGTTTCGAGTGCGTGCATCTTGAGGTTTAGACTTCTGGCACTGAGTAGCATTACTCTTAGTTTCTTATCCCTTGTGATACCTATGGAGGTGGGTTTGTCTTTGAGCCTTGCCTAAAAAGGCACTATGGGGGAAGCAAGAGCCTTTGCCAATATCCAAAGCCCAGGGGTGACAGGTGCAAGCCGTCCATAGCGAAGCATCGTGGCTTGTCGAGCATGTCATCCCAGGCTGACAGGCATTGGATCCCCTTTGAATGACACCAACACTTAAGCCAATTGTTAAAATTGATCATCTTGTCTTCATATTGTGGCATCATTCTTGGTGAGGGTAAGATGCTACTCAAGGTCAGGGTCATACCGGCCTGGGCTACATGCTCAGAGAGCTCCTCTATGTCTCTTTTCATGTAGTCCAGGGAGGTACGTCTCAGGTCATTCACACCTGCATGGACAATGACTGAGTCATATTTGTACTTGCCTTGGAGTGACCTGAGTGCTTGTGTTATGTGGCGGATCCTAGCGCCCGACAGCAGCTCACCGTGACCTTCTCCTTGTTCAGCCTGGTGAGCGGGACGTCAGTGTGCCTGACGATAGAGTCACCTATTACAAGTGTATCAGGTGTGTTGTTTAGCCTTAAGGGCTGTGACTGTTCGGCACACTGGCTTTGTGAGCTATGTGTTGCACGTGTTTTGTTTTGGGGTAGTGGTTGCTTGGGTGTCTGCTTTGGAGGTCTCTGCTGCTTAGGCAGATTTTTATTTAGAGCCTCCGAGTATGTTTTTGTGTGTTTATGTGTTTGGTTTATTGTCGTGGTAGGTCTATGTGAGACTGGAATTGTAGTGAGTGTTATAAGCCACCTCTGTGGACTTATGCATTTACATGTGGCTGTTGCTCAACAGAGTAAGAGCATTATGGATTACTATTACCTCACACACAGTATAAAACTATCCTTTGTACAGTATGCAAGCTGACAGTGAACTCAGTGCCTACAGATTTTGTTGCATATGAGGAACAATAAAGGTTAGATATGAATATACTGTTTCACATAATGATAATATATTTTAAAATTTAAAATACGGTAGGGGTCTAATGATTGACTGGTACACAGGTACGCATTCTACAATTTGATATTTTATCCCTTACCTTTACACATTCGTTTGTCCTCTCGGAGAGTATAGCCATGGGGGCAGGTACAAGTATAGGACCCCAAATTGTTGACGCATCGGAATGCACAAAGGAGTGG